>NC_031769.1:42073398-42373398 GCF_001522545.3 Parus major | reverse complement strand
TTCCATAATGCCTTCATAGCCTAAAAATTTAAGCATCCATGTGCTTTTCAGTAGGATTTGCCTGCTGGAGTCTTTTAAAATTAATCTCTCGTCACTGAGAATGTAATTTCCAAGATTCAAAAAAAAAAAAAAAAAAAAAAAAGGATTATGGAGGGTTAACTCTGTTGCATTTCTCTATAAAGTATAAGGGAGAAATTTAATATAATAAGATGTGGTCCATTAAAATTGGCATTTGCAAGAAATATTTGGAAACTGGGTGGATGAATGTGGCTAGGAATGCATTTCCTTTCTGAAGCATGGTGACAGCTATTGCTGATAAGTTATTTTTATATGTCCCTTTTTCCTGCTAGCCTTCTCCTCACAGCATCCACGGAATATACTGTAGTCCAGCTTCTGGTAATCCCATATTACTGACAGCAGGATCAGACATGAAAATAAGGTAATCAAACTAAACAACCTTCTTGTTTGTCACCCTCCTCTTCACACCCCTGCTGGTCCTCTAAATTTTGCCAAGTGTTGCCTAAGTAATCTCTAAGAAGCCAAAACAACAATACTGAACATGTGTTCATTAGTGAACATCAGTGAGCTGAGGAACTTGTTCACAAAAAAAGGACTGCAGAACTTGGTGCTTCTCTGAAACACAATGTGTACACTGAAATACAGTGTGTATCCATCTGTAAAATTCTTCATCAGCTTGATGACAAAAAACAAAAAATAATTCATGTGTGAACTTGATATGAGTGTAGATTTCTCTGCATTGCTCCCTTCTGCTAAGTGTAGAAAGCAGATAGTATTTGTGCCCACTCATTTGCATCATAAGAGGAAAACCACTTTTAAGCAGCTGTTTTAAGCTGATAAAATTGAACATCTTACCTTGATTTCGTTTCTTCATTTTTAGGTTTTGGGATCTAGCCTACCCTGAGAGATCATACGTTGTTGCTGGAAGTTCTAATTGCCCATCTGTTTCCTACTACAGGAAGATAATTGAGGGCACAGAGGTGGTTCAGGTACTTTGCATTGTTTGATAGACACCTATTCTGCTTGCCTTTGGATGGCCCTATAGGTTATATTCATTGCATAATATCTTTAATTATAACTCGCTCACTTATACTTTTGTGGATGGTGTCAGCATTGCACTTTTGGGCAGCTGGGAAGAAGTTACTTTAAAAGAAAAACATAATTCATTTTTGACAGAATTGGACTCACCAAATACTACTTAGAGGCAGAAGCCAGAGTCATATGTTCTTTTTGGTATATTGAAATTTAGACTTTTAACGCTTTTGGCTTTGATCAGTGTTTGGAATATCTTTTGAGTAGCATCTTAGCCAGGCAATGTGAGATGTACTGGCACCAGGATAATACAGTAGCTGCATGCTGAAGTTTTTGTTACATCCTTCAGAATGACTTTGGGAGCTAGCAGTGTTGCTGGTTGTTAAATAGCACAATATTCGCTTCAGTTCAACAAATTGAGTGCTGATTCAAAGGTGACTAAAATAAGTCAGTAGGGGTCTACCCAATGCACTGTTTTTTTAGTGTTTTTTCTCAAACTTCTAAATTACTTTCATGCTATTGAAGCAGTTTTTATAAAAGCTTTGGGAAGCCAAGATGTATGTGTTCCCATAGCTTTTTTGCCCCTGTTGGAATATCAAATCTTACTGTCATTTAAATAAATATGAGAAAACCCCCCATTTTTAACCTAATCAAAGAGTTTTAATGTCAGTTCAGATTAAGACTTTGGCTGTGTGTGATGTAAAGAAATGAAACAAGGAGTAAAAGAAACTGTCAAAAGGTGAGAGGCTGTATGGTTGGGCATTTTTGTTTGATTGTTTCTTCTGGTGGAAGAGGTTTTGCAGTCTTCTTATACTGACAACTTAATATGGATGACAGTCTCTCTTTGCAAGTGCTCACCCTTCTGTAAATAGTATTTCTCACTTTGTTTTTATACAGGAAATTCAGAACAAGCAAAAGTTGGGGCCCACTGATGAGACCCCTCGGAAGGGTCCAGAGTCTCTCCCAGTTGGGCATCATGATATTATCACAGATATCGCAACTTTCCAGACCACACAAGGGTTTATAGTAACTGCATCAAGGGATGGGATTGTTAAAGTGTGGAAATAAAAACTGTACTAATATATAGTTTGTAAATATTTGTAATAAAGAAATAGTGTTATAATGAAGTTTTCAAGGACTGTTTCCACTTAATGGAATGGACTTTAAAAATTATAAAAGTGATGATAAAATCAGGTACCTGTATCCTACCACCCTGTTGGCACATCCTAATCACTTCTTATATTAAAGCTTTTTGGTATACATAGCATTTTCTTGAAATATCAGGGAATATATGAAGTCACTTAGTTTGGTTTTGACTTGATTTGTACTTCAAGAGCCTTTCAGAAAATTATTTAAGGACGTCCCACATGATACATTCTAAATGTGCACAAAGCAAAGAGCTGGTGTCTAACTGCTCCTGTGTTGAATCTGAGAAATGAAATAAGAAGCAGTGCACTGATGTCCCTGTACATTCTAATTACTATAATAAAGTCCACTTGAGCTTCCCTGTTTGATACTTGGGTTTCTTTACATCCATGGTTACGCTGCAGTGATTCTGTATTCTCAGATGCTAGGGCCAATGGGCTGTTAATTGTCATTTGAGATCAGCTTAGTGTTGTGTCAGTCTCAGCTGTCCTTTGACAGTTATGTCCTTGATCCTCAACTGTGTCTTGCATCCAGCTTTCTTTAAACTTGAGTCTAAGGCTAAGCTCTACTGTCTTGGGAACCTAAAGCAGCACCACTGGGATGGTGTTCTCTGTTATTCAGTATGGTTGTCAAAAATAGCCAAAATATGGCTTTCAGCAGGAAGTACTTTTTCTTCATGAAATGTTCATGTGAGACGTAGTTCTAAATGTCAGACAGGTGCAGTAATTGTTCCCACCACTCTTTCACTATCTGATCCAGCTTTTCCAAATACTTCTCAGACTTAAGCATTACTAACATTCCTTACCTGCTTTTCCCCCTAAAACAGGTGATTGACCCCCTCTGCATGGATGGGCTCAGAAGGTCACTTACAGCAAACAGCACTAATTTGACATGTGTTTCTTGAGTGTAGCTGGAAAAAAAATGTAAGCCTACTGCTCTTCAGAGTATCTGATAGAAGCAGGGAATGCTCTTAACTTGTGAACTGGGCTCTTTGAAGAGACAACACATGAAGTAATGACTTGTTTAAAAAGTCTCAGAATTCAATGGAAAAAGACTGCCTGCTTTTCCCTAGTGAGTGTATTACTTGGGTAATTTAGTGTAGTAGACATTGCCCCAAGTGTAGCAAAAGAGGAATTGAGCTCAAGAACAATGTGACACTTCTTTGCAGACCTTGTCATTGCTGCTCCCTGTTATGCTGAAAAAGGTTTTTTCTTTGCTTTGTATAGAGGAGCTGGTGCTGTCCCTTTATGCTGTATGAATTCAGAAATAAGGAAGGTTTTCTCAGTCCACTGGTATTGCAGATCAGCAAGGAAGAGGGTAGTAAGTCAAGCTTGTTCTGCTGCTGTATTCTAAACAGGTCCTTATACACCTGGTGAAGGGAATCACCTCTTTGGCTGCATTGCTTGGTTAATGGTTCTGCCCACAAAATAGTTTCATGAAAGAAGCAGATCAGGTTTCATCTTCAGGTGTTATAATACACTGACACCATGTGAAACTTACAAGACATTTTAAGTAGTATGAAATACATAGGACACTTGAACTGTGGGTATAGTATTAAAAAGAATTTACAATATAATCTTATCTCCACAATGTTACAATAATTTCTAGTAATCATTAAAAAGTCATCAACCAGGGTAAGCAATGAACCATCATAACCAGTAAACTATGAGTGAGGCTTTTCCCCTTCAACAGTAATGTTGAAGGGGAAAAAAATAATGTCAATCTTTACAAGAAATTTTGTTAGGTTTCAGTGGGACCACTTGTAGGAAAATGATCTTTGGCCCAGCCTTGAGAAATGGCAGTACTGCCAAACAGCACAGTGGTTATGGTTTCAGTAGTTCCTCTATCTGTGATGTTACAATACACCTTTGTGTTTATTTTTGATTATTTTTACTCTTGGTGTTTATAGACAGTTCAGAGGCATTTTGCTTAAGATATGGCAATCTGTTAATAATATCTAGTTAAAATATGAAGGGTTTTTTTAATATATTTTAGGTGAATTTTAGATCCTGGTGAGGAAAAGACAACCATGCTGCGCTGCTGCACTGTAGACATGCAAAAAGGGGAAAAGAAAACAAAATTATATTCAATATTTTTTAAAACTCTTACATCTTATAGAATAGTATTCTATTAGTAGCATGGATTTTTCAACAACTAACTTACTGTTCCTTGTAAAAAGGAAGGCTTCTGGCTAAGTGGAAGTGCTGATTTACCCAATAATTCAGGACATGTCTGTATTTTAGTATTTCTCAGAGTAGCAATATTGGTTCAGTCCCTGTTCTCCCTCCCAAACCTAGAGAAATGGCAGATAAAACTCAGCCATTTCATCAATATTTAATCAAAAGAATCTTAGAACTCAGGAGCTTGGTGTTTCACCCACAGCTGAAAACACATTTCAAGCTGCTGGCTAAACCAGTCTCAAAGCCTGAAGTGCAAAACTGTCTTGAGAATTTACACAAAGATGCAGGACATTGTGTACAGAGGCAGAACTGAAATTCAGTGAGTACAGGGGAATCATTTGTAGCTCCTTCAGGAAAGGTGATCTTTAAAATTATACCACATTGTTGACAGTTACAATTAAACAAGTTTTGGTGAAATATTTAAAGGAAAGACAAGGGGAGTGGAGAACGGATGTGAAAGGGCATGATATTTCCAGTGACGTTTCCTCTGGGTTTGTGTCAATAGAAGCTCTGTATCCTCAGATTAGGCCTGGAGCAAAGCTTGGCAAAACTTTAAAGGGAGGCTGAAGCAGCCAAATCCCATCAAAAGAAGGCAAGGATTTTCTTACCAGAAAGGCAATTCCATCTGTGCTGAAGGAAATTACAGAGGCTGCAAAGGTGGAGAGCACAATCATGAAAGACTCCATTTAACTGCCATGATGATGATGACATCCTACTGCTGTGTGGCATTTAAGCAAGGATATTGTTCTCAGATAACACATTCACTGTAGCATGTTGAAGACTAGTATGAGGTAAAGGAAACCTTTCAGAAGTCGTAAGTTACACTAAATGGGAAACACAGAAAAATAAACTTTGGAAGCCATGCGTAAAATACAATATAGAAAAGCAAAATATTTTCAGGAGAACATTCTGCAAAACATATAAACAAATAATAAACTCCTTTCTAAATACATTGAGAATGAGACTCTGACAGTTTGGCCAATAATTGAGGAAGGTGTAAAAGAAGATTTCAAACAAAGCAAGGCCATGGCAGATAATTAGATGGGTAGTTTGCCTGTGTTCACCATGGAGGAAATCAGGGGGGTTCGTATGCTAGAGTCCTTTCCCTTTTCTGTACATATGCCACAGGATCTCTCTGCCTGAAACATCTGCCAGGTTGGTAGGAGAGGTTTCAGTCAGTAGTAAATTGCCAAGAGCAGAAAATTCTCATCTAAAGGATGATAAATTTTAACAGGCATCGGGAATAAAATGGCCAAACTGCTAACTATGGTTTGGACCCTCTTGCTTAAAACTGCTCTAGTTGAAACTGGCAGATTTTTCTTTTAGAAAAATCCTGGGGAATCTTGAGACCAGCCTAATGTATGCAGTAGGAAAACTATTGTGAATTATAAAAAAAAAGCAGAGTTGGTAAAGACATCAATAAATGTGCTCTATCAAGGAAGAGTCAACATGTAAGGTGGAGTCTTTTACCATAAGCTTATCTTTGAAAGAATTGCTTGCCATATGAACAATACATGTCTGGCTAATTGTCTTGCTTTTCAGAAGGCTATGGACAAATTCCACAATTAAAGCCTTCCAAAAATAATTAATGTCATCTGATGCAAAATATTCCCACAGATTAATACTGTTTAAGATGGTTGCTAAATTAAATACTATTTAATACTAGTTAAGACACAATATGTGATACCACAAATAGATCAGTTTTCACAGTGGAGTAAAGCTATCAGTAGAGATAGATGACTTCTATTTGCATAATGTTTAGCAAAGACTTAGAAAAGAAACAGCAAAATGCCCAAAGTGGCTGAAGATTGTAAATTATTTGGGGCAGTCGGAACAAAAAAGTGGCTGCAAAAATTTTACATAAGGATTTCATTATGGTGGATGGCTGAACAATCCCATGTAAAATTAAATTGTTGATAAAAATGGTGTACATGGCAAATACATCCCACTCTTAACTTTGTGTTTATAATGAAGAGTCCTGAATGAGTCCTGAATACATAGTCTTATTCAGGGAAAAAAATGTTGGAATTATGACAGACAGTCATATAACAAGATTAACTCAGTACTTGGTATTGATCCAGAAGTTAAAACAAATGTTAGATATTATAAGGGAAAGAACAGGATAATACACCAATGAACAAATCCATGGTGCCCTCTTACTATGAATAATGTGTGTAGCACTTCCCCTTAATGATGAAAATACATATAATACAACTGTGGGAGGCACAGAGAGGCCTATTGTGGGTAAAGAATGGTTTCCACATAAAGAACCATTAACGAGACTCAGAGTCAGCATCTGGAAAACAGAATCCTGAAGAAAGAGATAGCAGATCTGTAAATAAGCAATGCCAGGAAACACTGAATAGGCAATAAGTCTTTGCAAGAAGACTTATTATTTAATGCAAGAACTACAGAGTATCCCATAAAAAATGAGATAAACATGTACAAAAGAAGGTTTTGTTTCATAAAACATATAATTCACTGATGAAACTCATTGTTTTGGGCTGCTGTGAACACCAGTGTTTGCCTGTGTTCAAATAGTACTTAAGTACATCCAGAGCAAAAAAGAATCCATTAAGGGCTACTGATAACAAAACTGCTGTATACAAAAATGCCATATTGAAAATTAAAGTTGTGATTTTGCAATAACTCCAGCATGAATTTTCTGGCAGGGGTGGCCTGTAAAAAAAATAATAAAATTTTATTTGTGTGCACACAGGTTTCTGTAAAATGGGAGAGAAATTTTTATTTTTATTAAAATAACTTCCTGAACAGAATTCAGTTTCCATGAAAAGAGAAATGGTTTTATGTTAGCAAGACTGTTGTGAATGATCTGACTATTCTGAGATTTTAAAAATCCAGCTAGAATCACAAATTCCCTTTCCTTACTACTTTAAACTCTCATGGGGTAGTATATCCTGACTGCAGAAAAAGCAAAGACTTAGCTTTGCTCTGATGATTTACTTGTCAAAATTAGACCAGCTGGCATAAGGCACAAAGGTGGCCATGGATTCTGGAAGGCAGAAAACCATTAGCACTACCAGTAAAGTAAAGCTGGCACCAGTTCTGAAAGTAGAAGGAAAAGTTCTATTTTTACCTGTGAAGATAACAGTCCAGATTTTCTTCTCTGAGAAGGAGAGGGAAAAGGAAAGTGTTAAAAATCACTGTTTTTCATCCTGCACTGTAATGAGTTTGTGCTGTGCCGGATGGAGCCTCCAAGAGACTCTTCTATTCCAGCTGACACCACTTTGGCAGCCATCCTCTAGAATGCAGTGTAGGGATAATGACTGAAATGAAGCCCGTTTTCTCACCTTATTATTTCCATAGCTCATTGATTTCTTCAAAGTGTCAGCTTCAAAGGAGATAATTACTCATTAAATCATCATCTACATACATCTGTAAAAACTGGGTTTTGAACGAGTGAATCAGAGACTAGAAGAAACTGAAACAGAATATTATTACAATACATTACATTGATATTACATAGAAGTGATTGGATAAGAGATACCAAGTATAGTCTCTTGGGAAGACACTATGTCACAAGAGACCTTGCTAGCATAATTAAGGAGAAAGAAGTGAATATTCTTAAGTACACAGAAAAGAAAGGCACTGCCAAAGAAAGTGGTCTCTCAAGGATTTATGGAAAGCAAGGACAAGAAGGGTATGTCTAAAAATCACAGGGGATACAAAGACCTGAGAATTATGCAAGCAAGCTGAGTAAAAGAAACAACTTGCTCTAAAATCCCAAATGAAGGATGGTTGATGTTACTGTTGCAGATGATCAGAAGAAGAATATTACATCTTTGAAGGTAACTGGGTCAGATGGGCTAATCTGCAAATGAAATTGACTTCATTCATGTACACACCGTATGAAAAGGTGACATTGCAAGAAGAAAACACTTTTTTGTTATTTGTCTCATTAAAGTAATCACCATTGAATCTGAAATGAATTAATAAATACATGAATCAACATGAGTTACAGTAAATATTCGGGAGTGGTGATGGCAAGGACAAAATCATCTTCTATTGTTTTCAGAATGTCAAAATTTCATTAAAAAATAGAAGCTTGACCTTCCCACTAATCTCTTTAAGATGAGATTTATCTTGGCAGTTCCACATAAATTTCACATCTGCCTGTGAGACACAGTTTAGAGGGTCCACTTCTGGCAGTTTACATGATCTCAGTGGAATCTGTGCTTGAGCCAAAGAAGGCAGAATGCTTAGGAAAAGGTTGGAAATGAAAGTTGAGCCATAACCATCTGTTGGCAGCAGCCACCAGAATGCAGTTTATTCTTCTCTGCTTCATCCCCTGAGTATATTACTAACCAGGTTTGGACATTCCCATTTTTATTATTACTTTTTGCAGTTTTTGGGGTGCGTGAGTAAAGGCATCTATTTCAAAATACATTTTTTAAATCCTTCTTTTTGATATCTCACTTGTGCATGGTTTTAAAAGACTGACTTCTCAAATAAAATTTGCAAGAGCACTTTAGCATCTGAACAGAAAAAAAAGAAAAAAGAAAAAAAGAGTAAAAAGAGCAAAAGTAAAAACAGAAATAAAGATAATGTGTAAAGTCAGGAAATTCTCCTGGATGCAAAGCAAACTTTGAAAATAATCTATTTTTAAATGCCAGCTGAGTTAACTATGCAGGGCAGAATGAAAAAAATATTGCCAAGGGAGATAGAACACTTGACTTTTAAAATTCATAAATCCTTATCTTGCAATAAAAATGTAACAAACATAAATGTATAGCTTCATATTAACTAGCACAAGCCAAAATTTTAATCCCAGACAGAGAGAGGAAAAGGCCATTATGTCCTAGGCCATAAAAAGGCTGAGCGAAAGAAAAGGCCCCTGGCATTTGATGACAGTTTTCCATCATACACAAGCCCAGTTCACTCCTCATACTGAAAAGTGACATGTGCTTTGGAAGTCCATGCCTGTCAGTGTATCATACTACAAGACAGGCTATGCAGGAACACCTATTGTTTTTAGTTCTGTTTTGCTTGGAGAAAATGAGCATTTTATGCTCTATTGTATTTTGTGAATATCTTTTCAAAAGAGGAAAAAATAAATAATCAAAAAACCAGAGTGAGTTAGTCGGTACGAAGCAGCAACAGGAACTGGTAAGAGCCACAAGTAGTACTGTGGTTACCTTCACAGCAAGTACAAAGGACTGAAGATCCAGAAACACAGGATTAATCATGTATGGTATAAATTATGAAATAAATTTCAGGGACAGCTTCTATTTGACAGTTTAGTCAGAGAAGGTTAGCTGGAAATCTACTTCTTGTGTCATTTTCAGTTTAAAACTATGGCATACTGTAAAATTCTTCACAATTTCATAATTTGGGCTAGTTTTAAAAAGAAAGTTTTTTAAAGCAAGTTTTCCACATATACAATGAAAATCTGGCCATTTTGAGAAGGAAGGGTGGAGTGTACCAGTCCTGTTTTACTACTGTTCTTTTGCAGCCTTCTTTCCAATGAAAATTAGGTTGATATTGTTACAGTGTCTGTTTTTCTTGCCACAGTAGAATTGTGAACACATTGGCCAGTTTCAACCAAATGTGACAGAAACTTAGAGGTCCCTAACTTCTGAAGTTCCTGCAGATTTTAGAGAGATAACAATACTACAGAGGTTAGAGACAAATTCAATGGTCTATTAAGAGGAACAGCAGGGTGTGAGCTCAGATACAACATGTGCTGTCCAGGAGATAGACACATATACCCAGCCATGGCAATGGATAATTCTATGTAACTATGTCATTTTAGAGCTTCCTTATATTTTACAGTGCAACAGTTACCAAGAAAGCCCAAGTACTTCTGTGCTAAACCTGCTAAGACATGTGCAGTAGGAATCAAAGGCAAACTTCACAAAGAAAGTGGCAGAAGGATCAAACAACTTCAGCTGTGTCACAGAATAGTCTCCAATTAGTTTGGTGATTTTTTTGTTTGGTTTTGGTTTTTGTAAAATAGTTAAAACAGATGCAAATTTCTTCCTATAAATGATCTCTTTTTTTAAAGTATTTTGATTGGAAAAGAAAATAGAAAGGTTTGAAACGGAACTGAACAAGAACTGGTAGAACTGAATGGATTTCAATGTTGAACTGTGAAAGAGCAAGGAGAGACAAGAGGAAAGGATGCTGATGATACCATTATGAGCAGAATCAGGACAGTTGGGATGATGGCAAAGGACAGAGTGTGAGAACCCCACTTTCAATCCTTTTCCTCCTTACTTGCCCAGCATGGTGAATAAGGACACAACTCTTCCAATAAGAGTACTAACTTTTTCCCCCCCTATTTGAATGAACAAATAATAAATACTTCAGAAAAGATTTCTTGAACTGTAGAAGGGAGAATGTCTAGTATCCTTATATCCCCCATACTCACCTTATAGCTTAATGAAGGAAACAGTAGCCAGTCTTTTATGAATATCAAGATCCAATTCTTCTTTCACAGTAATTATATGAAAATTAATCTCTTCTATTAAGTTAATATTAGTCTCCTTCTGTAAAATTGGCTCAGTAGTTTATATTTAAATGAAGTTTAGATCAGCAAGAAACCCAGCATATATGACAGATCTAAAGTATTTTTACTGGCAATACTGATAATTACAATATTTTTTTTGTTTTGTAGAACAATTCTTCCAGGTCATATTTGGTACATCAAAATTCCACATTAAAGAGTTTAATATGTGAAGTGGTTGGTAATTTCAAAGATATCAGAATTGATCAATATATAAGAAGAAGCTGATATTCTGTGTCAAATGTATTATAATTAATAGGCTCTAAAGAGTCATGGTACATGCTCCTTTCTTGCTGTTAATTTATTAAAATAATTATCTGAAGCTTCATGAAAAGTGCAACCTTTGAGCTTTCAACGTGTTTTCCAGTTTTATGATGATGTGAAATTACAAAACTCAAATGAAACCACAGTGTTGTCTCCCTGCATGTCTCTTCTGTTTTTCTGTCTCAGAACTCCATTACATCCTAACTCCTCACAAGGTTTTCTGGAAGATAAATAAAACTCTTTTTTTCCTTGCACTCTATCCTCAAATTTCCTAGATTCCTATACCCCTGGGGGACAATTCCATACTGTGAGATATAGATGAGGCTGTAAATTGCAAAGGGGATACACACATACTGTCTCACAAATATGCCCAATTTAATTTTTACTTCACAATTCTCTTTCACCTGAAAGAAATTGTCCCAGAGATTGTTTTTGTGCAGAAGATGTTAATACTGAAGGACATACATCTTACAGCAGAACCATCAGGATAAATGGAAATCCTGCAATGTAGTTTATTAACAACAGTGACAACCAGGCAAAAAGTAAAAAGCAAACTTCACAACACCTTTCAAATCAATTAATACCAGTAAAGAACCCTGATGGATAAACACTGTGGTAGGGTGCAGCTTCTCGATAGTCTCACCTGTGCAGTACAGAAGCTACTTATTAACATCAGAGCTCAAGTATATTTTCATGTTTCTGAAAGCAATGGAGATATTTTGTTATCTTTGAGGCATGAGGAACAGGTACTATAATTTCAAAATTGTACTGTACTTAAAGTATCTTTCTAGTGACCTTGGTCTCTGTAACTCTTGGAAACATTGAAGAGAAACAGACATCTCTCTGGAATGCAGGGTACTTTCAGAGTAAAGTCATGAATGGCTTCTGCCTGTCTTCAGGTTACTCTGTGCCCTTTAAGCACTTTCCTTCTCCCCTTCCAAGACATCTGACAAACCAAACACAAACATCTGCTTATGAAGAGAGAAATTTATTTCTTCGGTAATTTCTCCCCATCTTCTGTTTTCAAGATATCAAATATTTTGTTGAGGGAATCTCTTCCCAATTCAGGTACTAGAATGAGCTTGTAGATTTAAAGAGCGCTCCTGTAGGAGCCTGTGATGGAAATAGATGGGAATAAAACATCACTCATCACTGTGGAACACTGTAGTCCCCAAGAGCAAAACATACCCCCCTTTCTCCTCTTAATATTGCATGAGAAAAGAAAAATTAAAAGTTAAAGATATGATGTTATGGAAACTGGAGAATTCATGTACTTCACTTGCAACTAATTTGATATACTCTGTTTGAAGGACCTGAAATACCTGCCTTCTGGTCTCCCTTTTCATAGACAACTGCTGAAAATTACTTACTGTCTGCAAGTTTTTAGAAGAGCCATCATCAGATCATGATTTCAGCAAGCATTGCTGATGCATTGTGAACGGACAATGAATAGCAGAAAATTGCAAGGAAAAGACATTTCATCTGTTTATGGTGCTTGCAATTTTCTTCTTATAGCAGTATCTGTGGTTGGAATTCACACCTTGGGAAAGGAATGAAAGCTAGAAAGAATTCAGAATAAAAGTTACAAAGCATGTTTTAACATTTGTTTGCAAACCCCAAAACCCATTCCCAGGAAATGCAATTCAAGAAAAAGCTAAGAATGATTTGTAGAAGAATCTTGAAGAAGATCCATTCCTCCTAGCTAAGCAGCTATTGACCATTCTGACACCTACTCTGTAGTTCAGCTTTTATTCACCTGAATCTTGGAAACAGCATGCAGCTGAAAGAAACCAAAACACAACCTTGTACTTTAAAAGGCTAGCTCTCAGCAGGTGAGTGGAAAAGCATCAGGCTTTTTGTCCCCCTTAGAGAGGATTCACTCACAAAATGGATAGAGGCTTATGTGACTCATTCACTTGCAAATAGAGAAGGAGAAAAGTAATGAAAAGAACAGCTTGAAGCAGGAGCAAAACCAAAAACTTGATTGTTACAAGTCAATAATAGTATTATTATCAGCCATAATCCGTTGTAATGTGAGCTGCTGCTAGAGAAAACTCAAAACAGGGTAACTGCAAATAAAAGATGGTGTTTCTAAACATAAGAAAATGGAAACAAGAGCTCTCAACCAGCTGTTCTACCTATTTTCCTCCAAGAGTAGGCTTTCAAAGTCTTTGGTTTTGCCCATTATTATCACCACTTTTTCTAATGCAAGAATTCAAATTCTTCTCTGGTTCATGCTAAAGCTGCCTTAGCAAGTATCTGTAAGAAGACAATGTGCCTGCCTACCTAACAGAGATCCTTCTATAAGTAGTAATGGGAACCAGGGAAATGTTAGGAACTTTCACACAGTTCTTAGCTGTACTTCAGGGAAATAACCCCAAGGACAATGGCTTGGAAATTTGATATTTCATAATGCCTTCATCTTTTTTTTTGATCAGAACTCTGGCTCTGCAGCACTTTCCAGTGTTTGTCCTAGGGGGCAGCTCTCTAGTGAATCTCTGCATTGAAAGTGAGCCCTTTGCACTTTGAATCAGTTTCAGAATCAACCAATGCCTTCGGCAGGAGAAACCACAGAACTGGCTGCACCAGTGACTATTTTCCTCAGTTTTGACTTGTTTTTTCATTCTGTTTATGCCTTTGTGTAACAACAACAACAACAAAAAAGTATCATTTTAATATTAAAATGTTATGGCACATGGGAATTTTCAGAAGGGCACAATGACTGATTTCATGTCACTGTAAAGTTGTATTTAAAACACAGAAATAACACAATGTATGTCATTAATTATGGACAACAATTTAAAACTTTTTCAAACATGGTATGACATAAATTTCTAATGTGTTTTTTATAGTCCAGTTCCACTCTTTCTCTTTGAAAATCAAGCAGAATTTTACCAATCAGACAAAAAACTTGTTGAAAAAACCTATGAAGGACAGTGCTCTGAAATAAAATCTTATCCACTATTAACCCTTAATGTCTGAATAATTATTTAATGGACTCACACAGCTCTCTTATTCTGAAGGTGGAGTCTATTGCACTTTTCCTTGGGTTCTTTTGCTGTGTAGTTGTCCTCTCCTGTTCAGAAAACAGTAATAAAATTCATTAGTTTTATGGGATTTTGATGATCTTGGCAAAGTTTTACGCTTTATCCAAGAATACCTACAAGTTAAGTGACTTCATTGATTTTATACACCTATAACAATATATACATAAATTCTATGGTGGTCAGATTCTGCACTTATCAATAGGAAAATTTGAATAAAAAACCAAAGGACCTAAATAAACTTAAATTTTGATGAATGTGAGGATTATATTTATACCTTGCTTATTTATTTCCTTAATACAGTGTTCTGACTTCTTGCTCATTGTCTTTTTATATGGTCTATATTCACAATTTAACACATTTTGTAAAGGATACAGACAATCACTAGACTGTTCTCTCGTTTGACAGGCAGAGTTTATGTTTTTACGGCAGCATTAAAATTAGGTGTTAGAACTCTGAATTCAGTCCCATTTGCATTCTACGTATTTAAAAATCCTGTATTTAAATATTCTCTGTATTTAAACTACCCTGATGATGGCCAAATTTCTTTAGCTATATGATGAATCTACAATATATGATCCCCAATATCTGACAGAACAACTTTCAGGAGTTACTCCAACAACCCTTCAGAATAAACAAAGACAATGTTTTTGACTTCACTATCATATCTACAGGGAATGTAACCAGAATATCACCTGTCTGGGACAGAACCCCTGTGAGGTTTCCAGATCATTTGGTGGCAGCTTTTTGGATCACTTATGTTCCTGCTTATGAACTTTGTCTCCAGACAACTGTTTATCCTTATGGAAAGATCTGAAACAGCAAAACTAGTGCCCTGTCTATGTCTGGTCTCACACCACTGACTCTGCTCTAGCAGATGCAGCTTGAAATTAACTTCCTCACATTTTTACAAGAAAAAGAAGACTGTTAACTGCCCAGGATGTGACACAGAGGAAGCAGCAGCAGTGATCACTGGCACCTTGTGGTGATTTTGCAAGGTAAACAAAGTTTAAAATTGTGCTGGAAGCCAGAGTAACACAAAAATTTACATAATCTTTCATTGTGGCATTTTGGTTTTAGAAAAAACTGACATCTTTTTGTATGAGGACAAAAAGTACTTTAGAAAATAAGTTAATTCCAGTGAATGAGAAAGAAGTGGCAGGTCAGATTCTGCTGAACTGGATCTCATGAGGAGGCCTATGAACAAGAACAGAGGTTTTCAGTAAGCTTCAATCTCTCGTCCTGTAACCTCTAAGCTGAGCATGACACTTGAGGAAAAGGAAGAGGTTTCCATTTCAAATAACTCATGTGCAATAGAAACCACCAGAATGGGACTAAATAATTCAGTCTTAATGAGAAACACAGTTCCCCTTTGGGGTTTTTCACACGAGTTACACTGTACCTAATAGAGTCTTTTCACAGACTATGTGTGACATGGAAGACTTTTTCCCAGATAACATTATTTAATTATGCCAGACAGAATGAAAACCTAATAGCTTAAAATAATCTCGGACATTGCTCCATGAGTTTCAACTGCATGCTAGAGAAACACCACTTAATAAATTCTTTAAAAAGCTTTTCTCTATAATATAGGGCAAGAAGGAAGAATACATCTTTTAAATTAATAAAGTCCTTCCTATGTAGCAGTATTATTATAATTTCTGCAAGATCACATAGTATTTTTGGTGAACATTGACTCTAAATCAGTAACTTAATTTTCTGACTGTAAAAATATTCCATGTCCCTCTTATAATTAGTTTTTCATATATCCTTTTACCCATTCCTAATCAGACAGAATAATAACTTACTCTCAACACAAAATTTATAGTTATTGTACATTATTTTTTACATTTTTTCATAGAAATACACCCAGATTCCACATCATGTTTTTTAATGCCAAGTATATGTTATTATACTTGGTCTTTTTCATCTAAAATTAAATTACTTTATTTACGAGGACATTTATAATAGACAGATCACATTTCCCTGTAGGGCCACTTGGCAGTATTAAATGAACCACTGCAGTTATGAACTCGTTTTTAACATTTTTTTATAGCATGTGACAACAGTATGAAGTCCTTCCAGAAACTAAACAGCAAAATAATAAAAAATAATCCATACTTTAGTGAACTTAGAGCATGCAGCAATTTATTTTAGAAGTACATTGTACCTATAGTAATTCTACAAAATGCCATATCAATATCAACATGATTACTAATAATTTTGAGTTTTATTACTTTAAATATAAGAGAAAAAAAGTATAAAACACCTCAAAAGAGGTCTGGTGTTTTCATTAGCTATGCTATGGGCGCTATTGATTTCACCTCAAACTTTACAAGAGAAACAGGTCATTGGCTTAAGGATTTTGAAGGATGATAAGGAATGTCTACCTTAAGAAAGTAACTAATGGAATTTTTACAACAATGGATAGGAGATATTTGCAATGTGAATGACAACGTCCAACTAAGTAGCCAGGCTACTCAGCTGGTCCACATCTTTCAGTTCCAAAGACTTCCTATGCTCATGCTCTTTCACAGTTTCTCTTTTGTGGAAACAATGCATGAACTGTGTCAGTCTCACTGCCTCACAGGGTGCCTTTTCTCAGTGTAGTTTCCCTGAACTCTGCTTCTAAAGCAAGATGGAGGAAGCCCAGTTATCAGCCTTTCATCCATTTTCTTTAAAATAAATGACGGAGAGTGAGAAATACAATCGCAAGAGGAAAGCACATCAGGTGGCAGAATGAGACTCATTTCTGAAAACTCATTTTGTAAAGTGAATCTGTATTCACTCATAGGCAAAAGTAGGTCAGACACATCTACATATAAGAAGATGGCTCTGCACCAGAACAGACAAGCAGAGGCATTTTGCAGTTTTTCTCATGACGCAGAAGCTCCACACCCATGCATTCTTCATGCAGTCCCTCAAAACAAGAAACTTCATAATAACTACTGGAACGACTTCTACTGCACTCATCTCCATCACAGCTCTCCATAACAGCTGGTTTAACAGAAGAAGCTGGTCCATGGCTGTAAATCTCAGCAATTTTTTTCACTTTAGCACCTTGTACAGTTCTCCTGTACAAAACACTCATGGCAACGAATCTCATCACACATCCAGTGTCCTGTTCAATGGAAGAACTCTGGTGAGAAATATTTTTTACTGCTTTGAGTATCATATTCTTGTTGTGAAACGCTGAGAAGTAGAGGAGTAGGTGAGTAGATGTGGTAACACAGTTTCAGGAAACAAAAAACATCCCCAAATTATTTTGCTCTCTTGCATCCCAGACACGGAGAGTAATACATATAAAAGCTATGTAAGACAATGATAAACTAGATCCCACACTTGATAGAAGATCAAAGAAAAATGGGGAGCTAGACAAAAATCTGCCCAATGTATATTGAAAGTGAAGCACAGAAGGGTACAGATTGTTTTTGTGAAAAGGTTTTACAAAGATGTTTGAAAAATAGCGCTAAATTCTATTAGCACTATTTACAGGTGGATAAGCTGCAGCAGAGAAAAGGATTTGCTTTTCCAACACCTCCTAAACACAGGACAACAACAGGGGTAGAAATGATCTTGGGTTTTGCCCAAGTTCTGGCAGGCTCACATTCACCTGCACTCTAAACCTCTGGTAATGCAAATCTGCTGCAGCCAGAGCCCCCTTGCTGAGTGTGCCTGCAGAGGAAGGATCTGCACTACTAAGAGTGCAGAGTGAGCCTGCAACACTCTGCATTGGGGTGTATAGCTGCACGCTGCAATTTCAGCACACAATATTCCCTTTCAAAGCTCCTCTGTGGCACAGTGTGGGCCTACACTAATTCAAGTACTGCTGTGTGGCTCAGATACTGAATTGAAGCTATTATTACTGCATTATTACTAACAGAACTGTTCAGGTTTTAAAATGAATGTGACATTTCTGTAGTAAAACACATTTCATCTGGTAATTACCCCAGCCATTACATTACATCTAAAAGCAGAAATTGTGCTGAAGAAAATAATCTGCTGCATCATGGAGAAAGATGTAATTTTAAAAATCACAGGCTACAGCAGGCAGCATAACTACAGTAACAGTAAGATCATTTATCTAGCACTCATGAAGGGAGGAGACTACTGACTCACCATTCCAGCCAAATTCAGCATAGGACAGGGGTTCCATTATAATTTCCTGTACATTACCGTTATCAAACACATTTGGGCATGGAATACACCAAATATTAAGTATAGTTAGGGAAAAAAATAAAAGCACAAAGCAAAGGAAAGGACAGCAGTATTGAAATTAGAACAAATAAAGAGGAGAAAGTTTTAAATAATGGGTGTAATAAAATTATTTGTCAGCTTAGTGTGAAGCAGTGGAGGAACTGGTGGGAGTGAAGTTAAACCGAAAAGAAGGTCAGAGAAGGGACAAGGAAGACAATCTGCAGTGCTGAAGCTGCAAGACAATTAGAATTATGAAAGGTCAGAGAAGGATAATGCAAACTGTATCTCTAAGGGAAAAGTAGAAAGAAATAATAAAAAATAATAAGCACAGGAACATAGAGAATAGGGGGGGAAATGACAAAGGAGGAACTCATACTACTTCATTATTGCCACATAATACCCTTAATACTACCCTTTTACTACTTGTCATCTGTTATTTTAATTATATATTTTTATATATAGTATATATACACACACATATACACATATATGTGTATATACATATGTTTAAATATTTGTATATATATTATCTTTATTCCATTTAGGTTGAGAAAACATTTTTTTTTTTGTTTACAAGGACCAGTCTGTAGTATGTACAGGAAGTTTTGAACATGACTGCTGCAATTCATTTCACCTTTAATCCTATTCTGAAGTTGTAAGAAATTCACAGTAAATCATCTGTGAAAGATGTACAGGGAATATACCACCTCAGCAAGAACTGCAGACTTCTTAGCAATGGTAACAATTAATGATAGGAAAATGAACCCAATCTGACTTTTATAACATGTTGGACTTGCAAAGCTGAAAGTCAAAGAGGAAAGAAATATTTCTAAAGTGAGTCTCTTTCATTTAAGACTAAAGGTACATACTGTTGAATTCCCACAACACTTCTAAAGAGTTTGTTAGAAATACATAATAGCAAAATTTACGGTGCTACTGACAACCAAAAATTACAGTAATCATTCTCTTTAGCATTAGTTAAAAGGAGAGGCTCAAAGGATGAGTCAGGTAACACTTTTCAAACATGCAAAAATCATGCATTTAGATGGTGAATTCTGAAAGTTACATTTATAGGTATACTATTAGCCACTTGCATTCAGAAGTATCTGATTTGTGCTAACATACAGATGGATTCCCTGTCTTCTTTATTTAACAAAATATTGAAGTTCACAGGGTAATACAGTCATGCAATTTACAATATATGGGCAACACATCATTGGAAGTCCTCAGAACTCTGCACAAATAACTACTACAGACCACCACAACAGGAAGAAAATACACTCATTCCTTATTTTCCCTAAAAAATGAAAAAGAACAAACATAGTTTCCAGTAATGGCAAAATATTTGGAGTCTAGGTCTGGCCCTGCATCCTGTAGATCCTCTGTCAATTCAACTGTCTTCCAGACCAGCAGGTCCTGGAATTGTTCTGTGAATAGTTACATGTTACACATGTGGCATTCAAACAACACACAGAGGCAACATAAACATTTTATTTTCTATTTGAAATTAACAGATTTCTTTCCTTCTTCCCTTATTTGCTACATGCTTAAGAGATTCTTAAGTTCCACTGAATTAATGGTAAATGAATGATAAGAAAGAAGAACATGAGGTCTGACACCATTTTCAATTACAAGATATGAACAACCTGGATGGATAACATCAAAGCACCAATTTTCTTCTAGTAGTTCAGCTCATTTTTGTTAACTGAGTTATTCATCCAATATGTTCAAAGTCCATTTAAAAATACAGTCCTTAAAATAAAATTAGCACATGCTTTGGCAGGGAGCAGCCAGCCCTTGTTGGTCCCTGTCATAGCAGAGAACATCTGAAGTTACTATTCAGCCATGAAAAAGCTTGTGAAGAAAAGAGAAAGAAACACATAAGTAGCTAGAAAAAAACAGATAAAAGAAGTTAATGGGGAATAAAAGTGATCATCTCACTTCTCTTAAACCAGCTTATTTCTTCTATAATATTTTTTTTACCAAAAAGGCAAAAAAAGGAAGATGAACTGGAACACATATAGTAGGATATTCAGAGATGGTCATTGCTTCTGTTTAGTGTGACTTACACAGGGACACAATATTAACAGCTTTTGCAAGTGAGACATAATATTTAAAAATCAATGCAAGTGTGAAATCAGCACACATAAAGGAGGAACCTATTAACAAAATCCATTAAAGAATATCAATGATGATGTACTTGTCATTCTGCCTCAATATATTTTTAGTCCATGTTCTCCTGCAAGTCCCTTGTTCCCAGCTTTACCCAAGTTAGTTGGAAAAAATGGAATTAAAATCTGACAAGAAGTTCTTCTGACAAAAAATGTAAGCTTCTCAAGAAATAACAGCATTTTCCCCTTGAAATACAAGGGTATGGAATAAAAAAATTAGTCATAGATTTGTGCAAAAATCTGAAACCAAATTTGCACAATGACCAGTCAATATTTTTTTACTGGAGAAAAGGAAAATGAGATGCAGCTATTACTTTACTGCTGCATCATAAGATAACAAAAGACTTGCAATATCTTGTTTCACACAACTGAAAGCACTCCTCCTTTTAATCTGCCACAGCTATCCTGTTGGCTGGTATTTTCTCCAAGTAATACTGTCTGTGGTAGAAGTGGGCTGCTTCCAAAGTGTGATTTATCTACTTGTTTACTGAAGCACACTGATTTCCCACGAGAACAGTGAAGAGCTGTCAGTTCAATTTATTTAACAAAACTTCTAATTGCTCCCTAATTGCTGTGTAAGCACAAATATTGGAGAAAATATTAACAGGCAATTTCTGTGCACAGAACATTGAAAATGTCCAGTGATATAAACAAGAGCAAGCCTCTGGCAGATTTTCTGCATCTATGGGGGAATTCTTGTCAGTCAGCAAACTGTGGGAACATGAAGTATTTCTTATTCTTCTTTACCCCATATACAAATGGCAGCTTACCAGGAGGCTTTGGGTCAGAGATCTGCCCACAGTGTCACCAAACCATGGTGCTCAGTAGAGCGAGCCTGCTTTTCTGTGGTAATAGCTCTGCATCCACACAGATTATAGATGTTATACAGCCTTACGGTTTGAAACCTAAAGTGTAGTACCAACTTCACAGATCAGCCCTATTTATGTAATTTTCATTGTTTTCAGAATTGATTGGGGTTTCATACTTCACATTCAGCCTGAAATAAATGTCAGTCTTTTGTCTGGCTAAATTATTCCATCAGACTGTGAAAATCAGTTTATTTACTCTATTTTTTAATTAAGTACTAAACCACAGTTATACAGAATATTTGAGAATGCCATGAAAGTTGTAGGAAGTGTGAGCATGAACAACAAAAAGGTAAATACACACCCACAAAAATTCCAACTGCTCTTGAAAGCAAATCCTTTCAAAAGACCCTATGCCACATCACTTGGAACCAGAGACATATACAGACAGGAGACCAAGGAGCAAAGGTAGAAAACCTTTTTAGGGAGGGTTTTCACTAATGAAATAACTAGAATTCCTAGAAACTAAAATTATGATAATTATTAGATTAATAACACCAATTCATGCTTGATCATTTCTGCATGACCAAATCTGTGACCTTTCATCTTGTTTTCTGTCTTATCTTACCGTAATAAAACTGGCAAGGCCTCTGTTAATAGCTTGTTACAGCAATTTATTAGGTATAATTGCAGAATTTACCACAGCCTGAAAAAAGTACTGGTGCAGGAGAAGTGCTTTACACTATCTAGGAAAGTGGCATTATTATCATTGTGATATTTTATTGGTAATAATGAAGTTTTATAAATTTTTAATTGCTTTTGTCTCTTAGCAATACGTATCTCTGGTTAAAATCATGTACTTATAAGAATTTTGAGAAATCAGTGTTATGAAAAACATTCAGACTTCAATCCTCAGCTGGTTACACGTCCAGCACCTTACAATTAAACAACATAGCATGCTTTCAGTATATTCATTATTGGAAGACTCTTACTTCCTGGTTTTTCTGACATTTTTGACCCTAAAAATCAATGTGTACAAAAAAGTGCAGTTAACACATACAAATTATTAATTCTGGGTTGGTTTTTTTTTTTATCACTTGTGAATATTAAAAATATTTACCTCAGGTCCTTTGTATCCTTTTTTCCATTGCAAGCCATTGTAACCAGGCTGTTCACAACTGATCTCTTTCTAAATGACAACAAATCTTTGTCTTGTTAAGGCTTTTTTGTGTGACCTAACAGGCAGTAATATGTTGTAATTCACTGTATCAAAAAGGTTTAACTTTTTCTTTACATCTTCTTCCTATGTGTAACATACTTCCTTGCATTTACAGATGTCAATGAAGATTCTAGAGGATCTATCTATTCAGTATGATTTCAGCACTGAACATTGCAGACACACAAAGAACTAGCAATCCACAAAGAAAAAACAATTCAAAGACAGTACTCCTGAAATTATGCAGTGGTAATGTTCTTGAAATAAAATCTTGACACTAAAAAATCATTCAATACTGTAGTCTACCAGGAAAGACTTGCTGAGCACTAGGTCTGGTGGTGGAAGCTGACACAAGTAAATGAAAGAAGAAATTTTGTATATCTAACAATACTTACATGCAAGCTATAAACACCTACAACTTGCAGTTTTATCTGTGCAATATTTGGAACATATATAGCTCTATGTATCCTTCAGCACCTCTATAAGGACAGAAAGGGTAAGAAAGTTTTATCTGAAAGTGAAGTACCAAGTAGTTATTTTAGAGAATTGCAGATGCGTTAAAGTGGTCTTCTGATAAAGACCACTATAACAATCTTGTCTGTTTTTTCCCCCTGTTCTACACTGACCTCTTCTACTGAATGTATACCCTATTTTCAAAACTATCCACTGGCTATTCATCAGTAGTTTGCTCTTTATCAGAGGAGCAAAAAGTATTTGAAGTCCTATAATATCTCTTCTGGTAGAAATTTAAACAAAAAGAAGTACAAATAACTTTGTGATACAAAGTTTTGCCTTGTGCTTAAGAGTTTATTAAAGACATTTCTCACAGGGACAGTTTCATGAAATAGCCATACTATTGTCCTTAAATCCAAACCCTGACCAATAAAAGATGACGAAATGTTAGTGATATCCAAAGTCACCCTCTCCTCCTTTCTTTCCAGGAACCCCAAGAGATCTCTTAGAGACAAAATATGGTATATTATTTCATTTTTACCACTCAGTAACTTTGAGGTCAAGGAGGTAAAAGAAAGGAAATAACGTATCTCTTCTCCTCTAATTCCATCACTCCCATCTTCCCAATTGCTCCTGAAATAATAAAAATGTGCAGGAATTTTTCACATAAACAACAAACCAATCAGAAAAGAAAAGTGGAGGAGGAGGAAGGAAAAAAAACTAAACACAGGAATTAATGCTTGCAGTTAGATTTTCCATGTGTTTCCTAGGGAAAACCATAAACTGGGCATTGCAGCAGATATCTGCACACAGCAGATATCTGCACACAGCTTAAGAAAAAGTAACATTGACTTAATACTCTATGACATCTCTGCAAAACTCTCAAAATCTTCAATTATTGCAAGAGAGAACCCTAAGGAATACTGCATTCACGCATTCAGATTGCCTAGAGTAATACTGTATCCTTTTCCCAACAAATCCTTGCATCTATGAAAAGAAAAATTATGCCAAAAGTTAGAAAAACATGTAATAAAATCACTGAATAATTACTCTAAATCACAATTAAACAGGATTTTCAGAATTTTTGTTTAATTTTTAGACCTCTTTTACCTGGATATCCCATGTTACCTTGTTTTCCTTTTGGTCCTGATGGTTCTCTCTGAGCATCTCCTCTGAGGGGGCTGAAAAGAATGTCAACAATCAGAAAGCTGAAGAAGCTGGTTTTAACCAGAGAGCCTGCTCTATTGAAGTCCAGATTCATGATGGTTTTTTTTCCCAATTTGAAGGAAAGTGGAAAACATTTAATTAGCCACTCTTAATCAAATGGTACCTACTAAACAAAAAGTGTTTTGAACAGTTATTAACCCTTAATAAATAAGCATTTTTGTGATTTCAGGAAGGTTGGATATCTTATATTGCTATACCACTATTTTCAAAAAAAGGTTTTCATATTGATTTTTAAAGTAATATGTGATTAAAATCTTTTTACAAAATACTGAGTGGTAATTTTAGTTCCACTAATTTTAGTGGAGCAAGTCTGTGCTCTGATATTTGATTTATGTAAATTTATTTTAGCTGCAAAGAATCCATTCCTATGAGTTTACTGATGACAGAACACTTGCTGCAAGAAAACATTTATTTTTCAGGATTATTAGTATACTTTTTACTAAAGATATGCATATAAAAGCATATCTATGTGTATTCAAGTCACTAAGAAACAATTGCAAAGTACTGCAATGCAATATTTCTGGACATAAAGCTTATAGCTCTTTTAAAACCTCAGCAAGGCTACAGCCAAGCACTTAACTTCCTCCCGAGCTCAGCCTCTGCTGATGGAAGGACTCTGGAAGAGTCTCCTGCACTCCATTATAGATACTAGGCACAGCTGAGATAGGGAGGCAGGACAAGAACAGGGATAAGACAATTGCAACATGGTCTTCATCTATGAGAATATCTTCTTTTTTGACAGCACTAGCAGTTCTAACTTTCAACTTCAATTTTAGTAATTATAGAGTTTGCTCTTGATGACCCTTCAGACATTTCTTGGGGCTGTGGCTGCTAGCACTGCCTTGCTTTGGGAATTCTGTGGCAGCTCAAAGATTTCTTGTCAAAGAAAGTGTAAAGATAAGAGAATCTCAGAACTTAAAGCTGTGGATTAAATTAGATGAGAAAACTAATTAAAGAAGAAGAGTTATATGGTATTTCCCCCTTAGATCCTGCTAGAGAACATTGTCCTTCACATCTCTGTTACAGTAAACCCTTGACCTCCCTTGCTGTAGATTGCAGTTAATTGGTTTTTCCTGTGTTCTCAGACATTTTCACAAGTTAGCAATAAATATCTGGAAAGATGTAATACACAGCTTCCTTCTAAAAAGTGTTTTAATTTGAAAAAGGCATCAAGAAGTCCCTGGTTTTCACAATTAAATACCATATTTCTCAGATGAAACTGATACGACCTTCCATTAGACATTTAAGAGCTAACAATAAGACTTTCATTTTTCTTATGTATTTACTTTTTTTTTTTTTTTTCAAAAAGCTGGAATGAGATTTGGAAGTAAAAAGATTTTTCCTAAGATCTTAAAAACTGCTGATACACAGTCCTAGAATATGAAACATGCACTCACCTAGAAAGCAAGCAATCTGGACAGAAAAGGGTCATACAAAATGCTTCGCTTACACTACTTGACTCAGGAAACAGTGGATATACATGGCAAAGGTGTCTGTTGTCCAGAGAAGGCGCATTCAGCTTTGATGTGAATTGGACTATTCCAGCTGCCTCTGAAGTCATTGGGATCTTTTTTTGCTTCCTGTCAGAGACACAGTGATGTACACCTGCTAACAGACTGTCCTGCAGGGTTGTTGGAGAGCAGCACTGCCAAGAGGTTGCCAAAAAACTTGCTCCAGAGTTTCAGAGACTGGACATTTTCTTCTCTCTTCTTTCATCTCCTGAGAAAGGTCAGGTCCCAAGAGACATACCATGCAGGAATGAGCACGAAGGGTACTCCATGAAGATAAAACAGTCAGGGAACATTGACCTTGACAAAACAAAGATGATACCAATGAGCAGAAGGTGTCTCCTAGTTGAATTTGCATCTGCAGAGAAGCATCCTTTGACCAAGGATTACAGAGCGGTATTACTCTGTCAAATGAGTTTCTCCATTCATGAAAACTCTTGGATTTGTCATTGATGGACAGACTGATACAACATTTAAAACACCTTGAGGCGCTTGGACGGTTCCTTCACCTGACAGAGATCTGGAATATGATTATCCAGGCATGAAATGATCAGCCTTACAAAACTCTATCAAAGACTGCTGCCAGATTTCCACAGTAACTTGAAATTTTCTCAGAGATCTGTCCTATTTCAGGGGGACAGGTGAGACAGGCAGGAATAGCTGATGACAACTATAACATAATCCATCTACTGAAGTGCAATTTTATGCAGGACTGTCAAAAGGGCACAGAAAATCTATTTGGTCTAGAAATAGACCAGAAATTTGAACATCTAGAAAGCTGGTCTCTTGGAGGGAAGAATCCACGTTGGAGCAGATTTGTTGGCAGCACTGGTGACTCTCTGTAAGGGTCCCATGCTGGAGAAGCCTCTTCCCAAATGCCTGCACCCTGTGGGACCCCACACTGGAGCAGGGAAAGAGTATGAAGAGTGGCTTGGTGGTCACCTGGTATCCAGACATGGTCAATCCACCACCTGTAGGGGTGGAGAATGTTCTGGTGTTTGTTGGCTGGGGTAAATCTGATTTTCTTCACAATAGCTGGTATGGAGGTCTGTTTTGTGTTTGTGATGAAGACAGTGTTGATAATTCAGGGATGTTTTGGCTGTTGCAGAGCAGTACTTGCAGAGAATCAAGGCAATCACCTTGCCATACCATCAAGAAAGCTGGAGAGGCACAACAAGTTGGGAGAGGACACAGCTGGGACAGCTGACCCCCACTGATTCAAGGGATATTCTAAACCTCATGGCAACATGCTCAGCATCTAAAGCTGGGAATGAACAAAATGGGAGGTGTTCAGAGTGATCATTACACATGAGGTAGCTCTGCCTTCTTAAGGATGGCTGCACTGCCTGCCCATGGGAAGTGGTGAATGAATTCCTTGTTTCACTTTCTTTGCATGCACGGCTTTTGCTTTACCTATTAAACTGCTTTAGTCCCAACCCTTGAGTTTTCTCCCTTTTACATTCCCAGTTCTCTTCCTTGGCTGTGTGGGGCATAGTTGCTGGCTGGGGTTAAACCATGGCAATTATTTCTAGCTGCAGGGACTAATGTAGAATGAGTTTGTCTTCATCTGAGGTAGGAATAACCCAGTTTTCCTCCACACATTTTTATTTGCACTACAGGAATTCTCTCCCCTTCTACAGTATGTAAATTTTTGACCGGTCAGGGCCAGTCTGATTGGCAGATTCCCTAGAATTCACTAACCAGGTGGCCTTCACCAAATACTAAATGCCAGTATTTGAAGATCCCACCACCCATTGCTCTCAGTGTAGTCTTTAGCAGTCCATTACACAGTTTGATTTTTCCAGAGGCCAGTGCATGATAGGGAATATGATACACCCACTCAAATGCCCTGTTCTTTTGGCATCTATAAGATTGTTTAGGAAATGAGTTCCAATTATTCATTTATTTCTGGAGTATTCTGTCCCATAAGACTTGCTTGTCAAGGCCAGGATGGGCTGTGGCATGAGGCACAGGGTATGTTTCCAGCCATCCGGTGGTTGCTGCCACCATTTTAAGCACAGAGCTCTTGCTGTCACAGGTTTGCAGGAGCATGATACAGTCAATTTTCTACACATCATCATACTTACATTTCAGTCTTTGTCCTCTGCACCAAAGAGGTTTTAACAGCCTGGCTTGCTTAATTGCAGTGCATTTTTCACATCCATGGATAATGTCTACAGTTAAGTCCACTCCTCAGTCATGAGCCCACCAATATGCTGCATCTCTTCCTTTATGTCCTGAGGTGTAAAGGACTGAGATAGTAATAATTCATATTTATGTTGCCAATCCAAATCCACCTGAGCCACTTCAGTCTTGGCAGCTGCTGGTTATTCTTATGTACTTCAGTGCCCTGGTTCTTGGGTACATGAGCATCTACATGACGTACCTGCACAACCAGATTCTCCACACAGGCAGCAATATTTTACCACAATGTGTCAGTCCAGATGGCCTTAGCCCTATGGTGCCAGTTATTCTACTTCCATTGCTACAGCCAGGCACACAGGATATTTGCTAACGTCCAGAAACCAGTATGAAATGTTGACCAACTTCCCTGTTCAACGGCACCTAAAGCCAACTGGATGGCTTTGACCTCTGCAAATTGACTCGATTCACCTTCTCCTTCAGTAGTTTCTGTGGCTTGTAGTCGGGGACTCCATACAGTGGCTTTCCATATCTGATGCCTTCCCGTAGGATGGCAGGACTCAGCAGTAAACAAGGCATATTGCTTCTCACATTCTGCTGATTTATTATATAGTGGGGTATTATCAGCATGTGCTCCCTCCTCTTCAGGTGACATTCCAAAGTCTTTGCCTTCTGGCCAGTCCCATGATCACATCCAAGATTCCTGGATGACTGGGGTTTCTTATTTGAACTCATTATGTGATCAGTGTGACCCACTTACTCCATGTAGCATTTGTTGCATGATGTGCAGAGGAAAGCTTCCCTTAGAACATCCAATCCAACACAGGTAATCAGGATGCCAGGAGAAGCACCTAAAAATCTGGATCTCCTGTGCAGGTCCCTTCACTATATTTTGTTTTACAGCAAAATTGTCTTTCAAAAGGATTTGGACTATTTTCTTCCCTTTCTCAAAAACTTTTTTTGCTGTGTTGTCCTATACAATGGTATCATCAGTGTAGGTGTTTGGAGCTTCACTGTGTTCCAGTGAGTGTGGATCCATCCATGGCAGTAGGACTTTGTTCCCACCCTGGGGCAATTGATTTCAGGCGTACAATCATCCCTCCAAGTGGAAGCAAAGTGTGCCACTCTGCCACCAAAGGGACTGAGGAAAAGATATTGGCTGTTTCAAGTGTGGTACAGCACTTGGCTGCCTTTGACTGCAGTCCACATGGAAGTTCAGCATGTCTGGTCCAGTGGCACTGAGCAATGGCACCAGAATGACTTCATTCATAAAATTCCCTGCTAATTTTTTCTACAAGTGGACAAGAACTTCTTTCCATAGAGTCAGTAGTATAACCAACTCTTCCATTCTGCTAGGAAGGGCTCACTGTTGTGCATGAGATTCCTCTAAATCAGAGCAAAGTCTGTATTTTCAAAGGGAAATTTAAAAGTTTATTTAAAGAAAGCTGGAACATATTGATTTATATCCAGTGGCATTCATCTTCTTGTATGGAATATATGTCATTATTTCACTTTATTTCTTCAGTAAGAAACATTTTCTGCATAATTTTTATAGCTTTTCTTCCAGTTTAGTATTTTTTCTTTTTTTTTCAAGGGAGCATATAGAAAGATACTGCTAGATTTATTCTTGTATCTTGTAAGTGAATCCAGAGAAAAAAAAAAAGCCAGGTAAGTACAGCCACCTCTGCAGAATGGCCTATGCTGACAAAGTTAAATGTACTGTGACTTCTACAGCCATAAAATGGGCAACAACAGAATTCGGGTAAGTCATCAGAGTATGAAATTTCAGCCAAACCCTACCCTTCTGTAGGGCTTTGCATTTGCTATCTTCATCAGATGTCCTCAGGATTTTTTTTCACTTAACAGCAAACATGAATATCTAATGTTCTAAAATAAAAGCACGTGTCTAACATCTGTTAACAAGGAAAGGGGACCAATGCTTATTTACAGGTGGGAAGCTACACCATGACAATACGCTTACACCTGTGTTGTGGTTTAAAACACTAGCTTTCTACTTATTTTTTTCCTAAATGCCAAACCATGATAACCTTTCAAGAACAGTTCTTGTTTCAAGAACTAACAGCAGAAGTAAAACATTTGAGAATGATTGATTTTATTCACACGTTGGATTATTAAAAAAAAAAAAACCAAACCAAGAATGATGCTATGGTAATACATCTTTTAAATCCTTTAAGTGAATTAAGTTCTAAGAATTCTGTCATTTGAGATCTAAATGCATTCTGGTATTTTCTATTAGCAGGATAAATGTAAGCAAACAAATCAAAACATTTTGATGTTAGTGTCTTGCATCTGATATTATTTTGTGTAAATCTTTGAGGCACTGCTTTGTTTTCTGCAGTATATTCAGAAAGTACACATTTTGGTGTTTATGGAAGAAAGTCAAGTTTCAATACTTTTATGCCTTTTAAACAATGCACCGCTGGATAACAAGAGTTTCTCAATAAATGTTAGAACAATGGAGAAATAGCCTAAATTTTATTTGCACAATTGCATTACCAGATAATGACTTTATAATCAAGCATTTCTTTCAACTGAAATATGGGAGCTGAGTGGGTATGTAAAGCTTCCTCTTTGAATGCCTTTTCCACATCAACCTAATAGTCTAACTGAAGAGTAAAAGCAATTAAAGTGTTTCTGCATTAGGAGGACTCCATACACAAGATTCCACATTCTTCTTGTGTTTCAAATCTATTTTTATTGCCTCCACAGCCCCCATACCAGAACTGACCACACATTTTCTGCTCTTTGTCGTAGTACCACTTCAAAATGTAATTCTGACATTCTCCACTATCTTGAACAAGGTCACATGCATCTGGAAAAGGGAAATAAGAGACAGATTTAATGAAAGAAAAATCCACCCTTCTCAGCATCGTAAATTCAGGGGAAAATAACATTCAGTACAAACTGTCAGACAAAAGGAGTAGCCAGTGTTCAAGGTCTTACAGAGATTCACTAAGTATTCATCTATAACCTCACAGTGCCCGTGTGAAGACCCTCTTTTTATGATTGCTTTAGCCAGAAGGAATGTCTGAAGCAACTAGATTTTCATTGCCATAAACAGGACTGCTGAAAGGTGTTTAGTTTTCTAACATAAAATTTTTATTAAAATGATTGTAAAATAACTATACCTAGTCCATAGGGACTTGGAAAATAAACTTTTTAATAATTCCGCTCTTCTTTATACCAACTTCTTATACTGGTATCCATCAATAAAATTTCATAAATTAGTGTAGATAGGTTGTTAAACTATCTATGGTAGTCTCTTAGCCAAATCCAAGAGCATTACAGATTTAAATTGCATAAATTAGCAAAGTAGGTGAGAGAAGCATACTTAGTAGCAATCTGGTATTCAGTAAAAACAGATCTAATCTTCTATCACCAATGTCAATTCAGAGTTATTCAAAAGGAGACAGAAAGGCAGCTCTAGACTTTGGTGTCAGTACAGCATTAAAGAGGAAGAACTGAGAAATAAAGAAATATAATGATACAACATAAAGATATAAAATTACATAACCTAATTAACTGGAAAGTAAAAGTCTCAAGCAAGAGATGAGCACAAAGTACATCTCTCAAAAGGCAAATTCTGGAACTGGGCTACATGTTTTCAGAAGTAAACTGCTGGGTCACTAATTAATACACACGATTGGGGAAGGCAGTTCATACATCTCTCATGAGTGATTTCGGTAATTTCTCACTTAAGTGCAGTGACCATGACTACATCCTCAAATGAAATATTTTATTTTATTTTATTTTATTTTATTTTATTTTATTTTATTTTATTTTATTTATAAAGTACAAACAGTAACATATCTTCCTGTTACTGATCCTCTCTATCCTGAATGAAGCTAGCAGACATTTTCAGAACCATTCTTGAGTGAAGAGGGATGAAAAACAAAGATATAACAGCTGTAGAAATGAGCTACCATGACCAAAACTACGCAGACACATTTTCATTTATTTTCACATGAATTCTCTCAAATTGTAACTTAAACAATAAAAACACTCAATAGTGTTAAAAGAACATTGGTGACAAATGATCTCATATTCAGCTTCCCATACATATATCTAATGGCAAATCTGCAATGAAAAATGTATCACTAGGAAGCACAGTTAAAAACATGAAGAATATGTATTTTGATACCTCTGCTGATGGATCTTGTTCTTCCTACAGGAACAGACTGTAGCAAAGATATATTTAGTTCCTCCATGTTGAGCTAAATTAGCAGCAGGAGTAACTTACTAATTACAGAGCAACTTGGGAATTTTAAAATTATCAGCTATTTTAGTAAGGGGGATTAGAACTTTATATGACATTATTACAAAAAAGTTATAAATCAAAACTGAAGTTTTAATGACACCTGTAGTTCAGACTTTAACTACTATATAGATTTGGACTGAATACTAGAATATGGTGACTAAAAGCTTTGGAAAAATGTAATTAGAAATCCTTCATCTTGTAAAAATATTCAGTTGAGTCCTTCAGAGTTTAGTCTTTTTAATGAATTAAAAAAGATTTTCATATTCTAGAATCATACCATAATCATTACAGGCACCACTATTTTCTACTGTTGTCTCTAAGTTTTTCTTGTTCTTCTCCTGAGCTTTTTCACACTCTTGAGGCTTTTCCCTTTTAGCATTTTCCTCTGTGAAATACTCATCTTCCTCATAATCATCTCTTATTTCTGGCATTGTAGATACAGGTTCTTTGGTGTTCTCTTTCATACTCTTCTTGATTCTACTTTCATTTTTCCCCATGTCTTCTAAAACTTGATTGGAACCACTTTCAGACATTCCAGGAAAAGGTATCCTTCCAAGGAGAGGAGGGAAAAATATTTAAGTGCCAATATGACCTTAGAAAATGCATCTGGTTCATTCCTTGTGAAATACATGAAAAAAACTTTTGACCCCAATCCCATTTCTGTCATAAATACTGTCAATGTAACAACTAACCCAAAGGGATAAATCCTACATTCTGAGTTACGGACTCAAAAAGTTAAATAGGCAATTTCCAACCTTTCATTCATGGATGCTTCCTGATGTATGTCTCCCTGATCCAAGTTTTCACACTCTTCTTGTAGCTCAGGTGAAGGATAACTGTTAATTTCTTCTGTGAGAAAGCACAGGTAGCAGGGGTGAGTTTTAAAGTCCTCAAAACAGCAGTATGGTTAAAAACCCACTACCTAGCTGTTTTTGTGAACTGGAGTTTGCATCTTTCAATTAGTAACACACTATACCCAGAGTGACTGACACTATGCCCAGAAAAATGAAAATTATTATAGAGATCAGGTAGATGAGAATGATGCCTGAACCAATATTTTATTCTTTTGTCTTGCTCTTTAATACATTAACCTATAGAAACTTCGACATCTCCAAGCATATGCTTCTGAGGAGGATTTTAACTAAGTGGCAATTTCCTTTTGGAAATTCTCTTGCTTCCATGTCAGAGCATCTAAGACCTGCTAATCTGCATTAATGTGTCTTGAAAAGTAAATTATGTCCCTGCTCTGTAGAGAGGTTAAGGTAAAATGTGCAAAATATTTACCTTGTACCTGTCCCAAAGCCTAAACAGGCATAAATACAGCTCAGTAGATCTGGACTTGCCAATGGTCTGAGGAGAAATGTGAGCCTAAATCAGGAATATGATAGTGTTCTCTTAGCTGAAGAATGGTCTGTCTTTAGTGTAAGTGGAGTACTAAAGCCACATATTAAATAAAAACTTAAGGGGAAAACACTACTTTAGACTAGAACAGAATGTTGTTCTGTCATTACTGGCACTTTTATTAATGTCCAGCATCTGAGGTAAACTAATCATGAAAGATCAGCAGCAAAGTTATGACCAGGAACTGAATGATAGCACATATATACTGACTACCTTTTTCTACACAGCATTTGTCTTTCTTTCCACAGCTGAGACAAATGCCTCTGTGTGATACTTACGTTGTAGGAGATTTAGGAATCCCCGGCTAAACCTCTGAGCATACACCATCTCCGGTGTGGAAACCCTGCCCAGTGTCAGTGAGTGCTGGTCTGTGGGGGAGCTTGACAGCTCCATCAACTGACTGTCACTCACACCGCTGCCAAGTGCAAGAGTGAACAAGGTGAATCCTTGGCACTTGGCTCCTAGTGAAATCTCTCTCAGCCTTTCTCTGTCCCACGTGCTTGTTTTGCTTCCAACTATTGTAAATATCACCCTGTGTTTTCTTTGTCTGGGGGCTTTAAAGAATGCGTTTTCAACTGTCCACTGTAGAGCAGAAGCAATGGCTGATGGTCCTTCCAGCTGGTGAACAGACTCTTGGATGTGTTTCTTCATCAAATCTTTATTGCTGTATGTGACTAGGTCAAACTCCAAGGCCACAGGTGTTTGGTTTCTGTCAGGCAGGAAGCCCCTGGGAGCCTGCTGCACCAACGCCACTCTGATGCCTCCATATGACTCATTTGGCTGTGAGGAAATGACAAATTGATCCAACATGTTGCTCACAAAGTCTTTGGCTCTCTGAAATTCTTCACTGCTAATGCTGCGAGAGCTCTCCATGATGTATGTTATATCCATATCCATCTGAAGCAGGGGAGAAAAAGGCACCTCACAGTTGGTTCTTGGGTTGCATTTATCTAGAGAGGAAGAGCCAATAGGCAGTGAACTATTTATCAATACAATAAAAGCAATGATTTATAAAAATTTCACACAGTCCTGTAGATCTGTATTAGGTTTGTATGGCCAGGTTTTGGTAGTGGGGGGCACTACAGGGGTGGCTTCTGTAAAAAGCTGATGGAAGCTTCCTCCATGTCCAGCAGAACCAATACCACCTAGCTCCAAGAAGTCTCAATGTGTGTGTGTCCCGCCAACAACTGGATGGTAAGGTACATTGAATCCTAAGTTATATTATTTCTTTACTAGCTATAACATTAATAGGTACCTTCAACCTCATGCTGTATGAGTAATTTCCCTTTTTGTCCTTCTTCCTGTGTAGTATTAGTTTAAGTCTTACGTCTGTTAGTTTTCTGTCTGTTAAGTAAATAATTCATTCTATAATAGAGTGAATCAGCCCTTATTAAAGAACTTGTCAATGAGAGTGGGTTTTGGGGTACTGGCCACCTCAATAAAGCTATTACAGAGGCCTGGGCAAAAGGCAAGGACTCTTCTAAACTCCTACTTCCACTTGTAACAGGAGCTTGAAATCTTTTTGTTCTAGTAAGGAACAATAGATGAGTCTTGCTGAAGAAGGTTTTGAGATACCACGGGAAATTATTCATGCATGAGAGCAGAAAAAAATCATAAAGTAAAATTTCATAGATAAGAGTTCCCTGGAGAAATTGTATTCTGTTGAAATCTAAACATTGTAAAGGACCCAGAATCAAAATCTATTTTTTCATCTCAGATCATTGTTCAACATTTTGACATATTATAATTTAGTAGCTTCTCCCCCTCTCACAGTGTAGAATTTACAGCAAATGAGCCTGGTTTCCAAAAATCATATTGCTATTTTAAGTGTGTTTCTGTTAAAAGGGAAATGCTAAACACAATAATTAATTTCACATGGCTGAGACAGAAATTAATTAAACAGCTTCTATGATTTTGAGATTCTAATTCTTACCATCCACTGAAGAGGAAGTTAAAATTGTAACTCCTCAGCAGTGGTATTCTGTAACCACAAAATGATCTGTCACAGAGAGCAAGAAGGCCCAGTTGCAGAAGGGTTCAACTGGCTGGAATGTCAGAGACAGAAAAATAAGTAAAGTTTCCACTGCAAACTTCCACTCTTTCCCTTGGAAATTATAAGAAACATCCACAACACTTTCTTGAAGCCATCCTGGAATAAGAACACTCAGACATGGGCCGCAGAGCTGGGCCGAGTTGCTCCACAAAACCATCCATACAGTTCTTAACACGTTTCTGCAAATTCCTTGTAGAACAATTTATGGCAGAAGGATTCTGACCAGTGCATTGTTCACTAACATTTTTCTTTTATATTTAAGCACAGACGTGTCAAAGGTGTATCATAAAAATTCCCCAGCACCACATTGCAAAAAAAAAAAGCTATAGAATTTGTTATTGAAATGGTAAATAGACCAATACAACAGATGCAATTCGTAAAATGTCTTACCAAAGCAAAGTGTACAATATGTGATGCCCTCCAAATTTTCATCCTGTTGACTTTCCCAGACAAATAATTGAAATCTTCTTGTGTCATCAATCTGTGTTTTAAAGCAGACACAAAAGGAACATTAAGAAGACATTAAGGAAAATACATGAAGACTTTATATTTTTTCCTTTTTTTTTTTTTTTTTCTGCCAGGGAAGGATTATCACTTTTTTCTTTTATTAATGGGGTGCTATTTTCCTAAACAGAAAATGGCCGGATATCTCAGCTGTTTCTGGGACAAAGAGTGAAGGTGATTTCTTGGGAGAGAAAATTCTAGCATTAGAAAGTTTTAGCTTGAAAGAAACCTATGTGTTTCCTGAGATCATCTGAAGAAAGACAATTTTTCACAGAGGAAGATTTGACCACAGAAATGCTTGAGGAACTCTGAAGATGCTCCAGCATTCTACAATTTCATTGACCACCACCCAAACCCTTCCAGATGTGATCCAATGGAAAAGCATTTATTTGTGGACTAAGATAAATAAAAATGTCTCTAAAATATCACAGCATTACAGGAAATTAACATATATGAATAAGCTATAATGGTAAGCAAAGAAATAATTACTTCTTTGCATTAAACTTTGGCTTTGTGTGTTATACACCACACAATAAATTTCTGATTAACATCTGTAAAGAATGTTACAGATAGAACTCTACAAAGGAATTAGAATTGTCAATGACTGTGTGTGGTCTCTAAACTGAAGCTCCTAAAGCAAAGTAAAGCCAGCAAGTATCTGGGGCTACAGACTGGTAGGATCATAAAGATTACACCATCTCTCAATGGCAAGGGTAGAAGTCCATCTGAAAGGAAAAGGGAAGTTGTATTTACTTCGCGGTGGTGGTGACGTTCATTGCCTTGCCATCACTGTAAATTTAAAGGAATGCTGGGCAGTGAATTTTTTGCCTTATCCCCTGCTAAGCAGATCTTTAAAATTTTTCTGCTCTGAAGACTGATTTATGTAAAGTCACCAGATATCATCACATGCATTCAGAGTTTTAATCTCATTATACTAAGTAAAGAAAATACTGATTCTTGCTCTTGTTCATCCTGTAGAACCCCCCAGGCAATAAACCATAAGTTTTCTTGTCATATATCAGCAGAATTTTTTCACTCTGCTAAATTATCATTCAGACAGAAAAAGAAACGAATCAACTAATAAATATGAGGCTGCATAAGAATAAATATAGTAAAAATAATAAAAGACTGACTTAGATGTTGCTAGATCAGAACTCAGACTCCAAGTTTTGCACTTTTTATCATGTACAAATGAGCATATTTCCTTTTAGAAGGAAAGTTTTTGAGGAAACAGCAGCTGAAAAGAATTTTCTTTTGAAAAAGTTGAAACTGAGCACAGATGACATTAAATTGAAAAGACAGAGAACATGCAATCTATATTATGAAACCTTAAATAAATGTAGAATTGCTTTCCTTTTGTACCTTGTAAAATGCACAGTTTATTTTTGTTTACTATCTTTTAGATGAAGTAACATTTTAAAACAAAATTTCATAATTTTTTCCTGTACAAATGGCAATAAAGATGCCAAAAGTGGCTTTGCTAATTTAATTTTCTTTTGAAAAAACTAGCATGCTTGAAGCGTTCTGCTAATTTTTCTAGAAACTAGGACCAGAGTTTGTTAGTTTGTTAGTTAAATAATGTCACATATCACAACTTCAGAATTATAATAGCATAGGTAAATAAGGGAAATTTACACAACATTATGGAAATTCTCTGATTTTCCCTAAAAGCACAAGTGATTAATAATTCATGTTCAGAAAAAGGTCAGATGGTGATTACTATGGTCAAGTGAATCACTGCTTCTTTGTTAAAATAGTAACCTTTAGTGTACCCCTTTCTAGTAAGGGATTGGACAATTCCTGTGAAATTTAGGCTTGAGAACTGGATTCACTCAAATCCTAGCAGATGCTCAGCAAGTGGGTGATTGACTCAGTTTTCAATAGGCTGTCTACTTACAGAGAAGGCACGTCTGACATTTGGCACTTCACTGAAGGCAATAACCACTGGAGTGATATCCAAAGCACTCAACTCAAGCACAGCAGTACTGATGGCAACATCATCCTGCGACGGACCATTGGCAAAAAATAGGGCAACTTTTCTTGTGAGGATGCCCTGACGAACACGTTTGAAGACGTTTCTTGCAACAAATCTCATGGCTGCCCCAATATTTCGTTTTCCACTGGATCTCTCTAGTGGGATTCTCTGGACTGCTTGTAGCAGCAAGCTGGTTTTTTGAAATTCAGAGAATCGAATGAGGTAGTGTATGTTGGTATTGAAAGAAATAACAGAGACACGAGCTCCTGTTGGGCAATTGCTTTCACTGATCTTAATGGTCTTCAGCAATAACATAACAATGCTCCTCATTCTTTCAAATGCAGCTGGTGTAACATCGTCAGACATATCCAAGGCAAAAACCACTTCAGTTGGATAAGCTGGGCATGTGTCTGTATATCAAAGCAGAAAAGCTGTGTGAGAACCTCTACACAACTCAAACATTGTTAGTTTTTTCAAGTCTATCAAAGAATGGATGTGCAGAGATCAGATAGGCTTACCTGATGAGCATGCTGGAAGGAAGAGAGGAAGAGCAATTAAATTATTTTAAACTCACATGCCATAAAATAGTGACATATTCACTAGCTTTCAATGAATAGCCTGGCTCAAAGTTCAGACAACTGACAGTCTGTCAGTGCAAGACCACATTCCTCTTTTACAATCACATACTCAAAACAGCTCAATTTTACTGGGTAAGAATTTTGAAATTGTCCTGGGTTCTGCTGAGCACATAACTGAGGATGAACACATCTAATATGGGGGATAGCTGATACACAAAACTGTCTTTTCTCAGAGAACTTCCCAAAGGGTGTTGGCACAATGCCAAAGTTTCATTTAATCTTTAATGAGGAAGATACATTTGTTATGATTTTTGTAATAAACAGATAGGAAAAATGAGCAAAAAGCATAAGTCTGTTTCATACACCTGCTGAAACCCCCTCACAATTAACAACTACCAGTCAAAATGAACCCAGATACAAACTACCAGTTTATAGGGTTTCCTACGAAGGCTATTCCATTTAGGAGGAGTGACTAGGTGAAATCAGAGGTAAAAGAAGATGTTCCCCACTTACGGCAGTTTTTTCGGGTGAAATTCACAAGTTCACAAGGCTGCAGGTTCAAAACAAAAAAAAAAGGAATAAATGGAAAATCCCAGACCACCCCAAACTGGGAATCTTACTGTTAGTTTGAGCTGAAGATTGTATCCCAGCTCCTAAAATAACTTTCATTACCATAAATCCAGAATCACATGGTCCAGTTCCTTTTTATAACAGATAATACAGGGACTCTGTTCCCTTGCTGCAGAAACTAGGCACATTTTTTAGACATTCTCTGTTGGCACTTAATGATGTTCTGAAGTATTAAGAAATCATTCCATTCTTTATGAATGAGTGCCATCCATTCTTTATTTTGTGAAATCAACTGATCTAAGATGTCACCAGTCAATGGGCATTCCAATAGTGACTCAGATAGGAAGTGAGAAGTCCATGAAGGAGAGGATACCCTCTGGACATATAACACACCTGCAATAGTACTGCCTGCAGGTAGTCATCCTTGCAAAAATTAACAAAACCCTTACTCAGAAGTATTCATTTTCCATGTGATTAGGATTATTATGAAATCCTGCACTTCCATTCCCAGTGAAAATAACTGTTGCTGAAGAAATGCCTTCCTTTACAAGAGGGGAAAAAGTAACCCTGCCATGAGCTGGTGTGTAAACTGATAGGAGCAAAGAAACAGATAAACGAATATTCATTGTCCAACAGTTTGTAAAAGTTTGGACATGGTGTTAATCCACATGCACAAATGTTTCTCATTCCTTGGTTGCTTGCAGAACAGAAGAACCCACTGCACACTCTGACTAGCACATGGAAAAGATACTACTTTGCAACAGCTAATTGTGCTCCTTGCTGTCAGTGATTATCAATGGATATTAAACCAGATAATTCTACACAGTATAGTTAGCTGTAAGGTGACTACTTACTTCCATTAAAATGGTGCCCACTGGTCCCTTGGCACCCTGTAACAAATTAAACACAGGTCCAAAAAATCCCCGATTTTGTATTTCCATGTATTACTCTGTAGCCCAAAGAAAATGCAGGCAAACAGTGTTTCCCAGCAGTAATTTATGAATTTGTGAGGAGACAGCAGTTCCCAGCATAGATATCTCTGGACCTGCTCAGAGTTGCAGACTACTCATCAGATTTATTTCTCTGTCCATTTTCCTTAATGGGTTTTAAATGGTCAATACTTGTTGCCCTTGAGAAGGAGTATAATTCAGAATTGGGTTCCTTTATAAACAGCAGTTTCTGTCCTATGGTTCTGCTATTTATTTGCACTTCACACACTTTCCAACATCTGGTGTGTGACAAGCTTTCCCTCTCCTCTTGCACAGTACAATCCCCACAGTTCTACCTTGAAAGATCCTGCAGACCACACACATATCATGACACCTTTGCCTACTCTGCAACTTTTTCCTTGGGAGCTATGGAAAAAAACAACATTCCAAGCATCTTTTTTTTTTTCAAAATAAAACTATCGCTTAATCTTTATAACAGGAATGAAATACAGCAAGGATAACTAATTTTCAAGGGAGCTTGAGTATCCATCATGTGTGTATTTCAGATGCATAAGAAGACTACTTAAAATTTTCCCCTACTCCCAGGGAGCTACAGTGTGATACACCAGAAAAACTTGAACTTGAACATCCCACTTATTTTCCTCACACTCTCTCTACCATAACACTACAGTTTACCAAAATTATATACTTCCTTATGTTCTCCAAATTACAGCCCTGTCTCCATATTTATTCTTTCCCATTTCAGTTAACCTTCCATTCTTCTATCTGCCTGAGCTACCTTCCTCACCTCCTCTGCTGTCTTGTTACTAGCACCATCATTGCCATTCCATGCTTGCTTTCTTCTTATGTTTCCTAGAAGGTCCATGTTCTTCTTTGGTACTGTTCAGCAAGTTAATTTTGAATTGCCTGGGTCCTAAAGAATGCTACCTACAGCAGCTGAGCAGTGGTGACTGAGCTGTGCAGACTTGACACATGGATAATCAAATCACCAAGGATGGGTAAAACAAGCCTGTTTTGACTGGCCTTGCCTACTACCCCTCCTGCATTCCTATTTTCATTCTCTTCCACTTCTTACAGGGTTCCCACTTTCTCACTTCACTGATGCACTTCTACAGCAATAATCCCTCCAAGCCCATACACCTCAAGCTCTGCTTTCACTTGAAGAGGAGATCTTGAACTTGAAATACCTCTGAAGACTTCCTGGACCATGGACTGACAAGGCCTACAGCTGTGGCTCATCAACTCACAAGAGCAATCTATAAATTTTGTGAGTGGCCAAGCAGCAGAAAGGGAAATGTACTGCAGCTGGCACTCTTACCATTCTTTTGCCCAGCATAATAGAAGAAATTAGGATGGGTACATTCATTAACCAATACAATGTAATGAGAAGAGAAAAAATGCTTCCTAAGTTGCACACATCCAGAAAATTTCTGACAGTAGGGATTGTTTCTGGTCACTAGGGAGCTAATTTTCAGAATTACCACAGGATAGACACACATGGGAATTCTCCTAGCTACCTAAAGGGTTAGTCCTAAATCCTATTGAAATCCACAATTCTTGAAGAAAACATTTTGTTGTATAAAATGCAGAACACTGGAAATGTACATCAAGACATCTACTTATATTATGGATTAACGGGTTATAGTCAATTTAAGCTTTAAATAAGTGTCTGTCACTGCAAGTTTGATTTTAAATGGCTTTTCTTCTTAAATTAAAAAAAGTCATTGGCTTTCAGCAGATCTATTAAGTTCTATATTTCAGTATTCTCTGTTCTTTTCGTTAGATATGCATGCAGCCTAAAGACCATACCAAATACTGTGGAAGAAATTCTGACTGGCATTGTATTGTTGAAGTTCCATTTCCAGTAGCAGGTGCTCCTGCCCATACACATCTACAGGGAAGACATAGCTCTGTGCAGTTGCCAGGCTGATTAAGCATAGTTTATGATGCAAAACACTTTTAGATATTCCATCAATTTAATAGTAATTTGAAGAACAATTTAGGGTGATTTTTTAAAAATAAAGATTTTATTTAAAAAAGAAATTACCATAGGTCCTGATGGTCCTTGGTCACCTGGATCTCCCAGGGAACCTGGTGTTCCAGAATTACCCTAAAAATAGAAATACAAGTTTTATTCTTTATAGTTGCATTCACTGGTACCAAATTTCATCAGGGAAAAAACTGTGAAGATACTTTGAGTTGGATCTGTATTTCAGCATCTAACACTTCTGAAGATTTAGACCTGCACTTTCTCAAGACTTATTTCCCAAATTATGGCTATAAAAGATCAGAGTGGCAACCAGTTTGAAAACTTTTGATAAGAAACACTTTGGGTGTAAGGGTTTTACTTTTAGAATTCTCACAGAGTTAGCAGATTTATCATTCTTACTCTTCTACCCCAAATTCCTTTGGGTCCTTCCCCTCCTGGAATGCCCTGATCTCCTTCTTCTCCCTGAAAATAAATGAAATCCAGAATTTATTGGAAAGAAGAAGACAGACAGAAACACGGGTAACATCTTCCAAATAAGAATAATGTAAAACAAGACAAAAAAAAGTGATCATGCCCATTTAGTCATACCTCTGGACCAGGATATCCTATGAATCCAGATTCTCCCTATGAAAAGAAAGGACAAAGACTTCATAAGAATCTAGAACTTTGCGATCTGCTTAGTGGTGGATGTCTTAAAACCAAAAACAATTTCAAAATTTTTCTGAGCTTTACAACTCATTCGAGCAACTGGCAATTACTGGCAAGTAGCTGCTAGTAGTGTCTGCTACTCTTGTCTCAAATGACACCACTTTAGATTAATACCTTACTCATGTAAAGGAAGAGCATTTTAAGAATTTCCATCAGTTTCTAAATTTTCAAGAATATTCCATTTCTCAAGTAAGTGTTTTATCAAAACTTATTCATGCCTCCTAATAACACACAGAGGAATTCCCATGTAGCATGTGAATTCAGATTCAGAACTCAGTGTTTGAATGTAGTTACAAAATTTTACACCACCCAGACTAAACAATAATACAATATATTTTCTTGGCTTATTAGAGGTCAATTCATCAACTGTTTTCAGTTACTTCCATTTTTAGTGTGTTCTTTGTTTACCCACGGGAAATATGGAAACTCTCACAAAAACCAATCAGAAATGTTCTTTCCTAAATATTGGAATTCACTCTACTTATATATGTCCTTGTCCTCTTGCATATAACATATGTGTAACCTGTGAAAATCTGCAATTGAAGAAAATTGTTAGAGCTAAGAAGTTAAGAAAAGACATTGGGAAATAAGAAGTATCAGGAGCCATTTTACAAAAAAGCTATTTAAGAAAAAGGAGTTCATCTATAGGAATGGCTCCTTGAAAGCCTTTCATAGCTTTTCTGCAGCTTTCTGCAGCACTCTGGTTCTCCTACAGAAAGGGAGAGTGAAACAGATGGGCTTATCAGTGAGATTCACTGGACCCTTTCTGTTTCACAAGCAACAAGAAAGGACTAGTGTGGCAATACTGCGCAAACTCTGAAAGGAGAACTGAAGCTGTTTCCAATATTCTGACCACTTTACTCATGGGCTGATTCACTGGTACCATGATTTTGACCTCATACTTTCTGTATACTTTTTATTTTAGCTGAATTTTTGCACAATTTTAGAGAAGAAGGCATTTCATTACTGGTTTTTTCAGCATTGTGAAGGGAATGATAAGAACTTCTTAGCAATCCAGAGGTTAATCCTCAGATCTTACTGCTGACTGTAGGAGTACAAGAAAAAATATTTCACATGAGAACAGTGAGGATGTTTGGAGAGTATTACCCCCACATTAGTAGCTAGGGAATCTCTCCTCTGAAACAAGAAAAATTAAAAGAGCCCATAGTGGCTAGCCCACCAGTACCTGCCAATAACAATGTTCAGTCAGTGGGCTGAAGTGGGAAGAAAGCGTTCTGTATTACAAGAACAATACACCACATGTATATACACGCATCAGGGAAAGAGTAAGACTGAGTGGTCCTAAAAAGAGTATCCTATGGAAGGATGTCTCACAAGGATTGTGGTAGGCCTGAGCCTCTAACTGAACCTTAGAAATGCACTTTGTATGTCTTACATTTCTTTTTAATCTAATATGGATGGTCATGATTGATAACACAGTAGAATGGAGTCTGAGAGTCTCTCTGACATGAAGCACATACCTTTGCTCCTTTGCTTCCTTCAGGACCATAGGCGTCTCTGCCATCCATGCCCTGTGTAGGTTAAATATACTGTGAGTTGGCTTTTAATAGAGGATATGGGTTATATCAATTTCATTTTGGAATAAAGATGTCCCATTACAATGAGGTGCCCAAGCTATTGAGACTGATGAAGTTGGACAAGTTATCAAAACACAATCTAAAACCACTAGCAAACTATGGCAAATACTGTAGAGGAAAAACAAGGATAGAGGTCACAGTTCCTTTCTACTGTGTGCCCTACCTTTATCATACTTTCTCTCTTCTAGAGAATTTGAGGGGAAAGATATTCCCTCTGACTCACAAAAAATCAGGTGTCCATAAGGAAACTGAGAACCAAAGGTGAAATTATTTTAATTGTATGAAATAGAGAAAATATAAGGGAATGAACATTACTGATTCAGATGGATAGGTATTAAAATACAGGGGTCCTGAATTAGGGCAGGACTCACAGGAATGCCTCTCTGTCCAGGTGGTCCAGCTAAGCCCTTCTCTCCAGGGTCACCAGGTTCACCCTGTTACAATTGAAACACAAAAGCCTTAAGTTTGCTCATTCAGGAGAATTCTTCTTTCTGAAATGCAAACCTGTCTGTTAAACTGAAGTATGCCTATACATTTTAAGACTACTTACATTAAAGTCTTAGATTAAAGTCTTATATACATTAAGACTACTTAGTGCTGGGCAAAAGCATTCCATTATACACCATGCTTCATGGACTGTTCCTGGTGGTAGAACTGGAAAGGACTTGGCAAATCAGAATATGCTGAGCATTCATGCAGCTGAACCCCAAAGGCTTTGTTCAATAAAACTCACATTGTAATAAAGAATTACAAGTGAAAAAAAAAAGTGTGGGCTTCGTTAAAAATTGTATTAGTGGTATAAACACATATTCTGGAGAAAATGATATTTCTCAGGCAGGCTGTCTGTGCTGTGCTCTTAGCCCTCCTGCAAGGTTTTTTTCCTCAGTTCCATTTTTATTTTCACTATCTAACTAAACATTCTTCTAACAAAGACCGTAATATTAAACAGCACAAAACCAGACTGACAATATGGACTGTATGATGGATATTCCTATAAATCTTCCCAATTTTTGTCACTGCTTTACACAGTGATTCTTTTCACGGCAGCACTTTGACCTTGTGATACCTCTCTGTCACTAAAGCTTACAACCCTTCAAAGAGACAGAAAGGCTTAGCTGGCTGGTATTATTTGTGATTTTTAGATTCAAAGATGCAACAGCATCTAAACTTAGTTATTTTTATTAAATAAAATCTCACATACCAATACACATAAATAAAAGTCAAGTAAGGATAACATTTATTATAAGTAAGTGAACTCTAATGTGAACAACCTGTTAGTATAAGCCTTTGTTTGACTTCATGTTTATTCAGTTCTTCTCAACATGTGCATTCCTCCAAAATAGACATCATAGCAGTCAAGGTTCCTTGGAATGGTTTGGAATCTTTAGAAAAACAAGGTTAAAATAAGCAGCTATGCTTCTTTGAACTAAGGAGGTCAGATTGGATATTAGGAAAAAGTTCTTCACCTAAGGGTGAAGTCACTGATCAAGTGTTGGTCACTGTAACAGGCTCCCCAGAAAAGAGGTCACAGCACAAAACCTGTCAGACTTCAAGCAGCATCTGAATGATGCTCTTCATGGTTTAGTTTTAAGTAGTCCTGCAAGAAGCAGGGAATTGGACTTGATGATCCTCGTGGATCCCTTCCAAGATGAGATATTCTGTGATTCACTGGTGAGTATTTTCAATGGGCTGGACAGACTCTAGAATCTTAAAATAAACTCAAGGGTTGGCACTGCCTTATTTCTGCTCCGTTTTGTGAGAAGCCAGGTCCCATTCAGAACCATTACCACAAGAGCAATTACAATAATGGTCATGGCAACTCTAAGCACTTCTTAGTATAGTTCTGATATGTGTAAGATTACCTCTTAAGGTAATCACTTGTAAGACATCACTTGTCTTGCCACTTGCAAGCTAAAAATATCTTAAAAACCTAACATTCTACATATGTTTCACAGCACAGAACTAACTCTGTTAGTCCATGCTTCTTTGGTCAGTCTTAAATGAATGACACTGTTAGATTGCTGTAATTAGATACTCTGAAAATCTTTACCTTTGCTCCTCTTGCACCTAACTTTCCAACAGAGCCAGGTGAACCAGGTGTCCCCATACTACCCTGCAATATGAAGTATCAATTAAAAGGTGTACAATGAAAAAATCGAGGTCTCACTGCACTCAAAGCTTCACTGCCATTTGAAATTACTACAGAACTGGTAAAAATATCAGGTTTTTGAGGACCATGAGTAAGAGCTACCAGTCAAACTATCATTCTACTTATCTCCTGTCATCTGTACAACTGCCATAAAATTCTCAAAATGTTATCAAGTATGACATAAATGTTATTTTCTATCTACATAGATACCTAGTGAATACATGCATATGTGCACAAAAATATTAGTGTACATATATAATTGGTTATGTAAGCATGAGCATCATTACTTGAAAGAGATGACCAAGGCTGACAGCATAGGACATTCCAGTCCTGAGTTACAATGGTGTCATTTCAGAACAAGAATCCCCAAAATCAACAGCATCACAAAAGTGAGAAGTTCAGCAGACAGGTCTCAGTAGTTACAACCTCATCACACCCTAGCACTTTTTATTCATGCACCTAGATTTATTTTCAAGGCTATTATTTCATCATACAAGACTACAAATCAGTTTTCTAAATATTACACCAAAAAGCCTTAAATTTCTAGTTTTTAAGCTTTTTTTTATTAATATAAGAACAACATCAACACTGAGAATGAAAAGCCCTCATGGGTTCAGCTGGAATATATTATTTAAAGCTAACCAGAGGTCCTGGCATGCCTTGTGGTCCTGGAGGTCCTCTGATCCCTTGTTGTCCCCTTGGGCCCTGATGTAGAGAAACCATTGAAACAAAAAGTCAATTCAATGTTGACAGCTTTTCAATGACAATCATGTTGCTGCAATGACCAGAAACCCAGTTCCTGTTTCACAAGCCTTATTTTACAGGTAAAACTTCTGGCTGCTTTGTTATAAGGATTTCCCTGTGTGAAACACCTGAGATGGTCACTGCCTGCCAGCCTGATTCAGAGACCCACTGAGGTGTCGAAGATAACAAGGGAGCCATAAGCAGCCTGCTATAAACTAGGCACACTGTCTCCATCCTAAAATGCAAAGTTAAAAGCATCTTTAGAGTATCTAAGAGCATCTTTAAACTAGAAGCAACTGTAAGAAGTCTACATGATAATTCTCTTCAAATTACTCCACCTAGATATTTTTTTAAACACAGAGCTTTTCCCATTGCTTTTATCTATGCAATAGATTTTATGTATTTATTGATAACAATTTCTAATGAATTAATTTTGAAGATTTCTGTTGGATAATATCCTGTAAGTTGGAGGTGTGTTGACTAAATTACTTACTTTTGCTACTCATGTTCCTCTTTTAATTTCACTAGAAGTTGCACCCATATAACTTGTCACATTTAATTCCTCAGGGTTACAGAAAAAAATTTCCAAGGAGTCTTACTCATAATAATCACTACTTGAAATTAACAAAGCTTTCCAAAATACAAACAAAACATCAAGGCTGACAATTCCTTTTCAACATAACTAACATAAAATCAACTCAGAAGTTCTATTAGTTACCTGTGGGCCTGGAAGACCAGTTTCTCCTGTGTAACCTGTTTCTCCCAGATGTCCTTGCTCACCCTGCCAGAACAAAACCCAAGAAAACAACAACGAACACAAACAAATTAGTATTTCTCATTTGTACATCAAAAGATAATAATTTTATATTTGTACGGAGTATCAGTTAATAGAATGCTTTTCAATGCACTCAGTTTTCAAACAGCTTCAAATTCCTGTTGAAGAAAACTCAAAATCAGAAGAGTAGCTTTTCTTTGGTTTTCTAGGGTGTGGGATGAATATAAAAGCTGCAGCAGAAGAGGTCAGTTTTGTTTTGCTGAATACTTCTTACTCCATGTCTCAGCCATATTTGTGCTTTACCCTTGCTCTCTGTGAAGACCAGAAGTCATAAAGTCAGGTCACAAGGGCAGGTCCTCTTTCCCCTTTTCCATGGGTAATGGCTCTGAGGGGGAATAATGACTTCACAATGGCACTAGAATTAGAATCCTTTTTACTCCCCATCTTTCACTCTGGTTATTCAGTGAAGCAAATCAAATCTGCCTTGATGATGGAAAAAAAAAAAGAATTCCAGCTCCCATTTCCATAAAGCTGCTATCTGAGGATGAGTCAGTTTAGTTGATGTCCACAAGAAATACTCACTGCCTTCTGGATTGAGTAAAACGGTGACAATTAGCATCAAGGTATTACAGGCCTTGCAGACCCCCTTTCACTGGAGAAATCATAAATATATGTCTGAAGATTCTTGGGAAACAGATGGTTCTGGAAAGAATCTTCTGAGGAAAAATGAATTTAAAAGGTTGAACTTTCATTCTGCACCATATGAGTTAAACAAAAGATAACAACAGAAAAAGAAAAAAAAAGCCAAAAGAAAACACAATGTTAATTTATAGCCAGAGTAAGAACACTGTAAAATGGTACATCAGTAAGTATATGATATTGCAAGATGTAAAAAAAATCAAATAGAAATAGATTTCCACAAAAATAATTTTGGCTATAATAAAAATGTAATTTCTTAGGCACACCCTACTAAAATCTAAATCCAATTTAAAGTTTTCAGCTACTTACATTTACTTTGAATCAAAATCCAGAAAATTGGCTGTCCTTTTTTCTCTCCTGCCTTTTCCTCTCTCTCTTGCCTTCCTTTAAGTTAGTCTCCTTTCCCTCTTCACTATTTTGCTTTATTTCCAGCACATAGATTGAAGTGTTGTTCTTGTCTGTGACAAACACCTCTCTGATACCACACCTTCTATTCCTTCTGCCTGCTGACTACTTCTGACTGTTAAGAATGGCTAACTGTGCTTCTTTATGTTGTTTTAACTATTTGAAAAAATCAGTCTCCTTTTATCACAGAAAGTCACAGACAATTGGAACTGCAAGTCTTGGGAGGAGTCATTTTTAGGATATGGTGAACAGCAGTGTGTTCATGGGAAGTTAATGACTTTGTTGATAAGGGTGTTATTTCAGTGCCTTTTATTAACAGCTAAACCTGAAACAAGTCCTTTTGTGTTAGGTGGATGAAGTCTGGCTCACTGTCTCTAATTTGATAATTTGTCTCTGAGTACATTACTAACAATATCCCTCTTATCAGCCTGAAAGAGGGATTCTTCTTTATCCCTTTTCAGCACAAAGCCTTCCTCCTCCAGAGGGATTGGCCATATCCTATTCATCACATCCTATTTCCTTACAAAGCAGGATACTGTGGTCCATAGAAGGACCCTTGAAGGAGGACCCCACAAACATCAGGGCTAAATAGATCTGCTTCCTGGCCCAGGGACATCAGGAGAGCTTCACAGTAAAGATCTCATAAATTCTGCTGATAGAAATATGCCCTGTGGCAGCTTTGTAACACCCTGCCACGCAAGAGATCTCAGTGGAAGGACACAACACCCACAATCTCACCCAACGATGGATGCCACTGTTGTATTGCAGGGTTTTCTATTCCATCTTGTTTCACCAGGGGATGTGGAAGACAGTTTTCAGTTACAATTCTCTTTGCCATTCACTTTTTACACCTTTTCAGTGAAGGATATCTACATTACCTGTGTTTGATCACTGATTGGTACCTACCTTTCAATGCTCATTGACCCAGACAAATTTTTTTATATGCTTCTAGAAGTCAAAGCTGATCATCAAGTACTTGAATGAAAACAGTTTGAAAGTTCTCTGTTGCTGTGAGTTTCAGTCATTTCTCTTGTTCCCTGCCATTTTACAAAAGGGTGGCCTCATCACTGGCTGAGGGGGGTCTCCATGGACATAAAGAGGGCTGTCTCAACTAAGGTTCAATTAGTTGAAAAGGTTCAACTAACTTTGTACTCTGTGAATTTACTAAACAAGTTGAACATTCTTATTTTCTAACCACATAAGAGTTCTTGTGCTTGTTAGTACAAACAAGATACAGTACAGATCCATTTCCACGGACTTCAGTTTTGGTCCTGTTACCACCACAAAGACCATAGCTTAGCTGGATTATTTCTTAGTGTTGGTACCTGACAGAATAATGCAAACATTCATGAGATAACAGCTGCAATCCAACAGGGAAAAGAAAAAAAAAAAGCACAAAGTTTCATAATCATCTAAGAAATTAATTTCCAATCAAGTGATTATCACACAAGGATTGGAATAATTAAGTTGAAAACTTGATGAATATTCTTCAATATTTTAATCTAAAATATCTTCATAAACCTTATAAAGAATTTCTGAGATAGAAATAGGAAACAGTTGCAAAATGCTCATATTCTTTCAAGTTATGCTGATCCTGGCAATAGCCAAAGCATGGTGCTTTCTCCCTGCTGGCAGATAGTATCAAAACCTTCCAGTATATTCCTATCTGCAATGCCTCAGTGAAAATTTTTGATTCTCAAAGTGAAATCCAAATTGGGGCTTTCAGAAACTAGGTGGGAACAGGGATTTTGGCACACAGTATACATGTATATTGCAAAAACCTGGGAAGTGACCAGACTAGTTTAGGGAACTTGCAGAATTCTCACTTCTGATTGACATTTCCTAGTGAAATAATAATTTGAATCATTCTAAATGCAAAAAATCTGTGTTACCTGGCTGTCACACAATAAAGGTATAGCAAAACCTCTCAACAGGAGAGGGACAGGAAGCTCAGAAATCAAACAGAGTGCTGCTGAAGAAATACTGCTGCCATAAAAGGCAATCTTTTTCCTTCACTGAAATTTATGTTCTATATTGCATCACTATGGTTATTCTTGCTATCATTTATTAACATTTTACACTTGGCCTACTCAAAATGCTGGTTGGCACTTTTATTCAGAAGCTACAACTCTGCCCATTCCCCAGACTCAACACACAGCAGGACTTCAAGATATATTCCACTCTGTTGGTACTGACAATGTTTACACAAAACTGTATTCTTTCCTTGGGTTTATATGCTAAGGTAAAGGGGGAAATGCTGTATCATGGCATATATCATCTTTCTTATCTGTGTTAGAAACTTGGCAGAGAGTTTGGATTAAATGTGAACCACTTGTCCTAAGAAAGGTTTTCTAGAATGATTATGTAACCTCTACCTGAGAATACCTAGAATTTAATTTTTACTTGTACTAGAATATAGCTGCTTTTAGATTTGCTTTGATAACAGTATTTTGTAATTCAAACCCTGGGACAAACAAGTTTTCTTTTCCAAGAACATTATCTGAATGATCATTAAAGAGAATTGCAATGATGTCTTTACTAAGTACATCTCAGGAAAGTCTTTGTCCATTGTGACTGTGCAGTATAAGTTTAGGTAAAGCAGGGCTACCACCCAACAGTGAGAGAGATTTTGTCATCTCTCAACAACATAAGAGATTTTTCTACCATAGGCTGTTCCTAGAATGATCGGTCAGCATGCAGTGGGTTTGACATATTCTGTACATCCTATATTCTTCTTGATATTGACTTGGGAAATTATTTCCAAAATCTTGGCCAATTCTCAGAGCTGCAATTAACAGTGTTTATTTTGAGCAAAGCATCGTGTAGAACTTGCCCTAATTTTATCTGTGCTGCATGTGTGTATCCACTCATATCTTTGTGTGCATGACACATATCTCTGTGTGCATGCAGCAAAGGAGGAATAAACTGTCAGACTTTGCAGCCCGACTACTCATTCCTGTCATCTTTAGTGACAGTCTTTTCTCTAGATACGTTCCCATACTTGCACTAATAGCAAAATTAACTGTCCTTTTATTTTGATGAAAACTCCCAATTCTAAATCTTTCAAGTCAGGAGGGTCTCTATTACATCCACCTGAGATTCAAAGGCTGCCTTGTCTTGAAATAGATTTTGATTGTTAAATACTTGTGTCTTGGCTCACAATGAAGTTTTCCCTTAAGAGGAGCAAACACTCAGGCTGGACATGTAGCTGCATATCAATAGCAGCAGTGTCAGCCACTCACCTTTATACCTGGAGGGCCTCTTCGACCTGCTGCACCCTAGGAAGGAATGGCATGAGAGATTACATCCAGAATACTGAGAAATATGTGAAACAGCAGTTTATCATAAAACACATTATACATACAATAAAACCAAATGCAGCTTGAAGAAAGCTGGGATAATTTCCACAGAAAGATTTAAGGTAAAAAAACGAGAAAAAGGTGGATTTGGGACAGAAATTCTTACACATGTAAGTCTTTCCAAAAAGAAAATATATTTTGGATCTTTAATGAGTGCAGAGAGAAGACATTTCAACAAAATGCTGGAAAACATCTTCCCAGTCAGCTGCCCTTGGGCTAAACTAAAGAGAAGAAGTGCCCTCCTCTCCCTGTAAGCCCAGAGGTTTGCAACACTTCCTGCTGCACACTGTGCAGCAGCTCTAGTCAATGTTACTGCTAAACCTCACATCACCAGAGGCCTTTAGGATGTTTTTGCAGCATGACTGAGAAGTGATCATGCCACAGTTTGGCATTAGGCACCATTCTGACAGACTAGAAGAGGGGCCTTCACAATTTCCAGTCTCCAGTGAACTAAAAAAGAGCAGCTCAGCTGCCAGTGAGCTTATCTATATGCTTGAACAGACATGGCAAACTTGTAGTTACAGGCAGAAACAAGAGATAGATTCCTCTGGGGTAGAATTGTGAAGCAATTAAGGCTCACTGAAAACAGAAATTGAGTTTAAGGCTTGTGACTTCATATGAATCAGATCTGAATTTAACAGGAATGCAAATTCCTGATTTTAAAGAAAACACATTGCAATATATATAAGCTACTAAATTTAAGCCAAATATGTTTCACTATGAAAACTTTAGAAGACTTTTGTTCCTTCTCCTTGCAGGAGTTTGAAGGGTGGTATAACAGGAAGAACACAAAAATCAGTTTTCCCAGAGGGAGCCCCGCTGCATGTTTTATCAGCTATTTGAACCCCATATTGATTGCTATTCTTACATCTAGGCCAGCATAACCCTGCTCTCCTTGGAGTCCACATGGGCCTGGGTCTCCCTGAAAAACAAAGTAATGACCATGCTCTTTAAACACTCTTTCCTTTTTCTAGTACATGCACATTCTCTTTCACACATTTCACACATTCTTTCTTTGTTTCTTCTTCTAAGTATTTTCACTGCAATTGTGTCATACTAATGTTGATTCTTGTTTTCTGTAAATCATTTATATTCAAAAATTATGAACCAGATAGATCACGTCCGCTTTGGATTTCAATAACTAACAGCCAATACTAAGTAAAGGCTTCTGTGAAATCATTCTTATTGATTTCAGCCTTTCATTTGGACTACTTAAGATGATATTTGCTTCCAAAGAGTAATCAAAACCTAATTATTCTCCAAAAAGTAACTCTCAGAGTTTTTCTACTGCTTTAAGAAGTCTACAGAGACATACATCTATGCATACAACCCTACTTGTTCAGAGAGAATCAGACTTCTAAAACAGTGAATTTTTCTCGCATGTTTGCCACCCTCTTAAACTTTCATTCACCATCATTTCTGTACTGCCCAATTACTTGTCAGTTTTGCTTATTTTTTCCCAAAAAAAATGTAATGGTAATGCAAGTTGCTATGCTTCTTTCCTTGCAGTTTTGCTAAAACACCTGTGAAAAACTCAAACCTCACTATACAAGCACATATCCAAACTCTTATATTCTATTTACAGATCAAAATGGAGTTTACCCACCACGCCGAGCCAATAGCAGTCCCATAACATACTGAATACAGCCTGTTGATACCCTGTGCATTTTTCCCAGCATGATTTTTAACAGTATTATTACAATCCATTACTGGAAGCCTTTCAGGCTACTAATGTAAATTTGTGGTAGAATAATACATTTACACTAAATCCATATTTTCCATTAATCCTATATTATGAGAATATTTCTGTAGTCTTTGTAAATATTTTAACTTTTATTTTCTTTTTCCTCCTGTATCAAGCAGTTCCTAAAGCTTTCTGTGTTGGAGACAAACACTAAAGGCAAAATGCAAACAAAAACCTCCTTGGTCACTGGACAGCCAATAGAAATTAGCAATTAGGCAAATCCTCTCTTCACAAAATAGAACAACTTGCTTACCTGTGGTGCTAGGTCTCCCTTTTCACCCTTAGGGCCAGTAATATTATTGTTAGCCCCAGGATCTCCCTGAAAAAGATCAATGGAAAGCTCAGTATTTCCCATTACAATACCTTTATTACTTTGACTACTGCAGAAGGATACAGAAATAGAATTAATTAGATTTGTAATTGCAGACAGCAAAGAAAGAAAAAGGCTGTTTTAAATGAAGATACTTGTAAGAACATGATATAAGAAGTTCTGCAAAGTCCACAAAATTCTTTTCCACAGAGCTTAAAAGCAAAATTACCAATGGACAGCAAATTAAACTGAAAATGTGAAACTGTTCTGGTTGATTTGATATAGTTAATTGAGTTAAGATCATAATGCATGAGTTTCAGATGATGGGTTACACTAGAATGGAGTTCCATTTCACCACTTAATGCTAGATCAGGTGAAATTCTGATCTTTCAAAGAGGCAAATTACTATGACACTTGAGCATTTTTTTATTCAATTTAAGCTTTAAAGACAGAAATCAGCACAATATATGACTGCTTGGAACAAAGTCTTTGAAATTTATGTGAAAAGACAAAGTTATATCTTTTCAAGACAAGGATTGTGTCTGCACTGGAATTTTAGTCCTCAGGCAGTGCATTTATGCAGGTCTCTGGAGCATGCAAGGAAAAAATGTGAACATGAAGAAGTAACTTTCCTTTGCCTCATTATAAATGACTAACCAAGAGTCAGGGTTTTTAAGTGATCCAGAATTCCTCTGTAGGGTGGGAACCAACAGGGAAGACTGACCTAGTCCATCTGGTCTTTTCACCAGACCATCTGGTCTAGTGTGAGGCATCCCTGCCCATGGCAAGGGATGTGGAACTAACTAGTTGATCTTTAAGGTCCCTGTCAGCCCAAGGCATTCTATGATTCTATGATAAGTATCTCCAAAAGGAGATATATTTCCTACAGTGAAAACAAACAAACCAACCAAAAAATCATAAACAAGCAGGAAACCTGACACTTACGCACCTGCTTCCAAGCAACACATCAAAGCACATCAGTCCATCTACATCTAAAGAGTTCAGGACTCCTAGAATATGCCATTTTTCTTGCAGAGTACTGCATTTTCTAGAACTGTGAAAAACTCTTCAAATCACATATATTTCGGACATCTCCATCACAAAATCAAGGTGCAAATCAGTGAAATAAAATAAAAATAAAGATCACTTACATGATCTCCTCTTAGACCAGATTCTCCTTGTTCACCTGGTTCTCCTCTGGGGCCTTTTCTGCCCTAAATTCATAAAAAGAGCACAAACAATTCAGGTCCAAGTATAAATATTATCTGTGGCAGCAGAGGGTCAGATCTGTTGAAGTCAGTGGAGCTACACTGATTTGGAGCAAGAGTGACAGGATATTAGAGAACAGGCAGCTATTAAAAACAACTCACATGCATTACAGACACCATTACACTTTGGAAAGGTGTTTCCATAAAATCTAAATATTACTGTAAGGGGTACTTCACCCATTTCCCTCTGCTGCCTTTCTCTCCAGAAGGTCCAGGAAATCCACGTTCTCCCTAGACTCAGAAAGGGGAAAGAATAAAAAAAATAATGTTTGTTCTTTCTGCTAAATCAGGTTCTCAAGTTTTTTCTGGCAGAATCAAGCTTCAATCAGATATACAATTCTAAAAACCCAACAACAGAACTTTTGTTCAGCATTAAAGCCCATTCAAGGTACAATATCTGTACCTTTGAACCCTGAGGTTGGTGTCTTTAACAGCACTGCACATTTAAAGTAATGTTTACCTGCTCTCCATTAGTGCCATCAAATCCACTCTCACCATGTTCACCCTGTAGCAATAACGAAAAATATAGCCAATTAGCATTAGTTCACTTGTCTTTGAGCAAAGAAAGAAGTGTTCCCCCTGCATTTGGAAACTTGAATAAGTTCTGTGGTTCTAATGATTAGCAAGAATAATTAAGAATAATAACTATAAATTTTAATTACTAATTAATATTTTAATGAATTTCATTAATTAATGTCTAAAACAACTGTTAATTAATTAACACTTAGTAAGAAAAACAGCTATTTAAATTATAGAGTTCCATCAGGATTTAAATTCTGCTTTTTCTTTCTTTTAGCTTTCAAATATTTTCCCAGCTGCAGGACCTTCAAAATCCAAATATATTCCAAAATAAATTACTAGTATTTGATCTATCATGCTGATAACCTTGTAATTCTGATTTCAACCATCATATGTGTTTGTACTGTGCTTTGCTTTTTTACATAGTTTTATAACATGAACAGTGGATTGAAAAAAACAGAAAGAATAATCATTATTAAAAAATAATTACACAAGATTGATCTTAAACTTTAGGATTTTTAAACAAACTTCATAACTCCTTCAGGAAGAGTACATAAATACCAATGCTACATAAATGTCAGTCACCTTCCTTTTCAAATCTACATTGCTTTTCTCTTCCCTTTGCCTGCAAAAATGATACAGCACACTGCAAAAATTTATGGAAGTCATTTTCCCATCCCAGACTTAAGGAGTTTGCAGTGTTAACTTGTGTGAGGCATCTAAATTAATTTGCAACTGTTATTTAATGTATGTATGCTTCACAATGTTTCAGACCCAGCCAAATAACACACTCAAATTTTACAGGATATTTTGAAACCTCTTCCATCTTATTTTACTAGGATAAAAATGAAGGGATAACTGTGGTGGTTTAATTTGTAGAAAGAAATTAAATTAGCAGAGAGAACTAATCAGAAAGATGAAATTATATTCAACAGACTCATGAAAGTGTCACAAGAAAAAAGAAAGTGGCACAAGAACAAGTTAAAATCAGCAGCCTAGCTCTGGTAGAGACCATAGATACAATTGCTTTGGAGGTTTTGATGCTGAATTTACTTTGTAAAACCACCTAGTTAAAATTCCTGAGGAAGAAAAACTTTCATTTAAAGTAGTTCTGTATCTACTACAAGGAAAAACAGCTGACTGTACATTTTGATTAAATTAATACATCACAAACAAGTATTTCTTGAATAAGCATTCCAGAAAAAAATTTGAGCACTAAGTAATCGTGATTTTTATTGAAGTGTTATTTTTTTCCATCAGTCATTTCCTGCCTCAGAAAACCTTAGCCAAACTTCATTCTATTAAATATTCAGTATTTCCTTTTATTCAAATAGCTATAATAAAATGCCTTGCAGACTTCAATAACTTCAATAAACTGCTTCAACCTTACTAAGTTGGCACAATTTAATCACATTTTTTATGTGCTGAAAGTTTCATATTTTTATTTAAAATAAAATCTGTGGATGTAATGACACAACATAATGAAGGTATTCACATATTTACTGGATTTCAGTAGGGTTTGTGCAACTAGTAAGACCTATTGCACTATTTAACTTTTACAAATCAAAATCACCAGCAAGTACTCTCCCTCTTCTACAATCAGAGGTTTTGGATATTTGAAGGAGGACAACTTACTTCAGAGAACAGAGCAGAAAATGGAAAAGAAAAGAGAAGCACATGAGAACATTAAAAAGTTAGCACAGAGCAATACTTTAAATAAAGCTGAGGTTTCAGAAACACTCTCTGAAACACTTCTCCCAGCTACTCAGTTACATCAAACATCTTCTGAATCTTTGAGGCTCACAAGTCATTTTTAGAAGTGGTTTTGTATCAAAGCTTTCAATACAAGTTAATTATTTTTAATCACTGTAGCATGGAAACAATTACCATTATAGATCATGGTCTTCCAGGCCTCACATTTATTACTGAATTATTGACCATATCCCCTTCATGAGCAGGTATGATTAAAAAGGTTAAAAAGCAGACTTGAAATATTAGCAGATGAGATGACAAACACAGATTGAAGAGAAGTTTGGATATTGAAGACGTATCAATAATGATCTAGTGAAAATGCTGTCCAAACACCCAATAAATATTAGTTATAACCTTTTTTCCCCTCTGCTCCTCTTCACAATTAGAATGAGATTCAGATGACCAAAATCACCACCTTAACAGATTATCAAATTAGTCAGTAAACAAATCCTTTTCCCATCAGTTAGACTAAATCAACTATGACTACAATCATAAAAACACCGTTATGACTGCTGATTTTGATTAATGTGATAGGTATCTTGAATCCATCCTTATAGAACCATAGCAAAAGTACATTAAATACTGAGAAGTTTTTACACTATTTTCCTTCCTTATTGATAATTTCATTTTACAGGGTAACAAGAAAGGAAGCTGAACTCTGTTCTCAAAGAAAATTGATCACACATGAAAACACATACCTGACTTCCTCTATAGCCTCTGGCCCCCTGAAATTGAAAATAAATATAGATGAAATTTGGTAAAAGTATTTTTATTGAGCTTGAAAAGCAGGGCACAATAGCTTGCTATGTAGAGGTATGCTGAGATCAGTATTGGTAGTCCCTACTGTAAAACTTTCTACTTCCACGTATGGAATTTCCTCCTTTCTAGGAACACAGGTTTAATTTTCATTCCCACTCCATAAAGCTATACAGCTTTAACTAAGGTCAGTCTGGAGTTGGTGGTGAAGAAGTCATCATGAAATTGCTTAGTCAGCAAAATCCTGAGCCATTCAACCATGCTTGGGCTGCACAAAATAACTCTCAAAATGAGACAGCAAACACTGTCTGCCATTCCTACAGCTGGATCTTGATGTTCATCCATGCTTCAGGAAGACAGCACAAGGATTTGTTCCCAGTACAGAAAACAGGTTTGTGGAAAACAAAATCAGGAAACGTTTCAAGGTTACATACTTGCCTTATGGCCTCTGGCACCTGGACATCCCCTGTCTCCTTGAGTCCCACTGAAACCAGCTGGGCCTCTCTCCCCCTAAGAAACAAAAGAAAATGTTCAATCTCACCCATAAAATTACTTCTTAATGCATCACATAAGATTAAAGCAAGACAGAGCTACATCACCATTCATTGCACTAAGGACACAAAAGAAAGTCACCTGGAAATTTTCATATGGGCCATTATTAACACTAATTAATAATTTGAGATGCACCTGGTTCTTTGCTCTCATTATCATGCCATGTTTATAGTGCATTACCTATCTCCAACTGAAATGTCTGTACTTGAAGGTGGGCTGTTTTATTTAACTGAATAACTAAAGCATTTTTGGTGAGTTGGTTTTTTTCACTATCTATGGTGAGATGCAAAGGCACAGAGAAACAGATCTGTGTATCTACCTATTCCTTTAACATATTTTGGGTTAACACTGATAGGTACTCAGTGAGTAAGTGCAGAGAGGTTCAGGCACCAAATAACAATATCATAGCAGGAAGATAAATGTTTACTTACAATCCCACCTTCCTCACCAGGATGGCCAGGAGACCCTCTGTTACCTGTACTTCCCTGAAAAATTACAATTTAAAAGATAAGTAACAATGTTATCCAAGCACACCAGGTTCATCTCTATCAGATTATTCTGCACACAGAGATAGAAAACATTTCCTGAAAATTAGATCTGGTTATGCTGAGGACAACAGGCTCCTCACATTTACACAGTCACTCTGTACAGTCCCATGTGTTTGACATGGCTGTGAAATAAACCCCAAACACAACCCCAAGAAAATACCAATGGCTATTGCAAAATTTCAGTTGGTGTTTTCACAATACTCTCTGATAAAAAAGCTCATTGGAGTACTTGGTCAAATCAAACAACTTTCCAGTGATTCGGAAAAGAAAGTATTATACAGTAATGAAATTCTAAGGTGAAATGAAAAATATAAGGAGTTGGAAATTTTTTAGGATGAAGTTATTGCAATGCCTTGAAAACCCATAGGAATGTTTCAACTTTGTATTGGAAATCATGTAAATATCATACCCTTAGGGCAAAAACTTGAGCAGAGAGAAACTGGAACAAAGGGAATTTTTAGTAGCCAAACAACCTTGTTTACATTCTCAACACTGTCTTAGCACCTTAATTTAGCCTTTTAGTAAAATAGAAAGGTGTAAGAAAATCAACAAGAGTAATGGAAGATATCAGTAAATTGATTTATGAAAAAGTATTAGAAGACTATACTTTTGTTAAGAGATAACGAAAAATTCATTAACTACAACCACATAACTGAATTGCAGATATCATTTATTTCACATGCTACTGGAATGAGTAGAAATAATGGAATGAATAGTAGTCTAATGGAGACTACATATATCTAAAACCTTAATAATTACTTCTGCAAGTATGCTATAGAACTAGTGATATCTATAATATTCAAAAAGGCTTAAAACAAACAATTTAAAATCTTAAAATAAGTAATCTTTTTGGATCAAAACAGACTTATAGAAGAGGATATTTGGAATAACGAGTCACAAAAGGATAAGGCACGTACTTAGTGAAATAGGATTATTTTCCAGTCTCAGCTTGTCATTTGGAAATTTCTCATTCCCAATAGATAATAAGTTACTTGATTAATCAGACTTAATTTTTTAATCCCTCTCCATATTCTGCTGAATTGGTGCAGGAGAGTGCTTAATGATTTTTATATGTACAAATAATTTCAATTACAAAAATACTTTTACATAGGAGCACGAAGCAGAGAAAAGATCATATTCAGTGTTTCTCCTTCATCTGTCCTAACATAAAATATCATGGGGACATGCATGCGTGCTCTCAAATACTACAAAAACCAGAAACACTTTGAAAAATAAAGCTGTTCTTATTTAATGTTCTATCTTAGACCTCCTACCTTCCTTCCAGGATTTCCCCGGACACCATGATCACCACTTTCTCCAAGACACTTACAAATAACCTTACAGCATTTTCTTTCTGCAACAGTATCCTGAAAAATTACAAGAAACATTTCATTTACATATATTAATCATAAAACAAAGACTGATTTTTCCCCTCCTTTTGTTTGTATCATAAAAGGACTTACAAGGTTTCTCTGCAAGATGTTTGCAATATCTTCAAACCCAACACTCAGAGGTTCATTGTATCCAAACCCTCTGCCAAACTCTATTTCCCAAAATTCAGTCAAGTTCTGTGTATTGTCCAGGCCAACTAATAGAAGTGCATCAAGACCTTCAACATAAGCACAGACTTAAATTAGTGAATTTAACCACTATTAAAAAACATACTATTTAACCAACAATATAAACTTTAATAACAGCAATTCCCTGCAAGACTTACATTTCATGGCTTCAACACAGAATGCTAAAAGAAATCAAGCTATTGAGAAAAATGTGTAAGAGGAAAATTGAGACCAGTAATTTTCCAGTTGATTTCTCTCCCTATCTGTCAGACCAGATTGTTATTCAGATGCCCAAACACAAGTTCAAGCCTGTTTTTTTCCTAGACAAGTCAGAGTTGTACCTAACCTGTGATGAGAGTTCATCCTGAATTGCTTCAGGTGTTGGAGCTAAACTCCAGAAACAAGAACCTCTGCACCCCTAGGCATGTCTCTGGCATCATCCGCCATATAGTGATAAGTCATTACATATACTCCTTCACATGAAGAAGTAAATACTCTCCCAGGGACTCCTGGGCAATGCCACATGAGCATGGAGAGGCAGTGTTACATGGAAAAGTTGCAATGGGGGAGCTGTACATCAGGCCTGTGGTAGTAGGAGGCTGGAACATCCATGTGGTACTGTAATACCTTTAAAGCGAAGGGAATCTGCTGCTTTCTTCAGGTCTTCCAGTGAATCATCCAGTCCATCTGAAAATACTAACAGAACCTGTCAGGAAAGGGAGTAATGACAAGTCAATTGCAAAGGGACTGAAAATTCAGTCTTTGTAAAAAGTACAGTTCACATTGAGAAATGGCTCTGAAATAGTCAAATTGCATTAGACTCTGGTAGATCTGAAATGTGTGCTGGAAAATGGTAGTGAGGAAAAACAAGAACAGAACACAAAAGCTTCTCTTCCTTGGTAGCACTTCTATTTGAGGGATTTTTCTTGCTGATTATGGCATGGCTATTATATCTGTTATCTTAGCAGGCAAGGTAGGAGACAAATTCTTTTTTAACTTACCCACTGAAAAACTTTCTCTGATGTCTGAAGCATTCTCTTATATGTGAACATGGAGAATCATTTAAAGCAAACAAATATTCCCATTTCTCCAATAGCAGTTCCTGTTGGCTGTCAACTGGGCCACACCAGTAAGAGCATCCTTTTTGGTTCTAGTCCTCTCCCCATGCAGATAGGCATGTTATCACCCTGCTCTGTTCTCTGCCCTGTGTTTCCTTCCTAAGACATCAGGCTTAGCTCACCTCAGGATGTTAATAATTTATATTTGCTACATTTCCATTTTTTCAGGCCAAAGAGTTATAGTTAAGTCCTCTTCCAGGAAAGCACAATTTCTTACAGTTCTCCCTCAAGCTATCAGTCCCTTCCCATTTTTCTCCTCCAATTCCCTCTTCAAACCAATAGAAGATCAGATTCCACTCACTCAGTGGATTTGCCTAGAAAGAAGCTGCACAAGTAAATTGTGTCCTTTCCCCAATGGTAATGACTTAAATCCTCCTAAACTCTCTGACCAACAAGTAGGCAAGCACAGCTAGAGCTTCTTTCCTCCTACCTTCATATTTTTCATTTCCTATGCAAGGCATGGCTTTGACCAATGCAAACAGCATTACTTCTGTTAAATTTACTTCTGTTTAAAGTAATTTTTTCCACAAATGACAAAAGCAAATGAAGTGACTGCCACACCAATAAAAGCTAGAGCTAACTGGTAAGTTACCAAATACACAACATGGAGGCACTGGTACAAATTCTATGCTTACTTAAGCACCATGTGATACAGCAGAGAGCTGGACCATGGATGGGTAAACTCATCACAGATTGTTAAAGACAACACTGTAGGCCCAATTTTGGTTGTTTTTAATATGATCTTTCCATTTTAAAAACATGGGGAACAGGAAATGTGGTGTGGTATCGTGGGCTTTATATGTAAATATATGTAAAGATAATATTTTTACAAAGCATCTGTTTATATCAAGCTCTTGTTGGAACACATCCATTGTTGAAAATGCTGGAATTAGGTACAACTTTTTTTGCTGCTAAGCAAACAAATAACAAAGAAAAGAAGAAATTCAACCAACAGAGAATCATAGTCCCTGATGAGTTTTATAATGAATAATCTTTACAGAACAAGCATGTTATTGCTCAGGATCCTAGGAAGATTAAATTAAGATTTCATGCACATTCTAAATTCTTGTATTTTCAATTTGTATATAAACAGTGTCAGAGAAGAATATCAATCCACTGGTAAAGTGCTGAGATATGTAGCATATTTATTTATAATAATAATGCCTAAGCAGAAAGAAGCCTTGCTTGACGCTGATCTCCAGAACTGGCAATTAGGAGGAAAAAAGCACTGCTTTTACTTTTATGTCAAACAAGTTCTTTCTCTGAGACTCAGAACAAACAAAATCTTATGTGGTCATGTTCCCTGTTCAGACATTTTAAGAAATCTTTGGAAAAAACCCATTAAATATGCAAATTGGTAAGTAAATTAATTACTTAAATTGATAAGTCACACACACACTTATGTGAATGCTGTAAAAAATAGAATGCAGACTTTCACCAGAAAGAGGAGGAATTTGTAATATGGCTTCCTCACTCCATGACAGATTAAAATTGGTGTTTTATAAAAATGAAAATAAAGTTGGATGAGGAAACCTCCTATGTATTTGGCAATAACTAACCAATCCTTCCTTAGTAGGAAGGTCTTCCTGCATGGAGACCTTAGTAAGTGCTAATATTCAATTACTACAGGACATGCTCAGTGCTTTAGAGTCAGTGCCTTATAAAGAATAAATTGTTAAGGCATTGACCCTGCAACAGTCCAATGAGATCTGAATTTCTTGAACCCAAGTTGAAAGAATCCCCATTCATTTCAGAAGAGATTAGATGAAGCTTTATGCTTCTCCCTTCACCTCACTTCAAGATGGATGAATTAACTGCAGCATCTTAGCAGATTTTCCTGATCATCAGTTATCTGCAAGTAGAACCCAGCTTTGTTACTTGAAATTATTTGACAAGTTAATGACACGAACAAACTTCTGTAAACAAATTTTTCAGATGACCTTTTTCTGTAACTTCTGCTTCGAGCTGCCACTATTCTGGACAAAGACACAGAATCATGAATTAAAATGTAGTTTCCTTTTAAGAATAAGAGTTCCTGAAAGAAAACCACTTTCCACTGCCCAAAGTACAATCATTCCATGGTATATATAAGAAGGTTGTTTGTATGAATACTCATCATCACATGTATTAACCAAATGTTCTAGGTACCATCTCACTACAGGGGTGCCTAAGGAATTGGAATTGATATATCAAGTTATATCAGATCCATGAAAAAACAGGAGGCTCTATATAAACTTAAGAAAATATGAGGGTGACTGAGACTGCTTCAGGCACAGCTTGCCTGGAAACATTGAGAAGTCTCCATTGAAGATACACAAAAGCCATCAGGACACAGCCCTGGACAGCCAGCTCTAGTTGTTCCTCATTGGGCACAGGGATTGAAGAAGGTGACTTCCAGGGATTCCTTCTAATCTCTACCATTCTGTGATTCTGCATATTAGCATCATCTATTACCAAACTACTTTTTTGTCTTCCTGGAGTACTCAGCATCAGAGTCTGTAAATATCAAAATGCCTAATTTTTCCAAGATGTATTTTCATACCACTAAGTTACCTTAACTTTAGCAGAGGTCGCATTAAAGAAGCTCTCCTCAAGTGCCTGCAAAAAGTCTGCATTCATGTAGGTGTCCACAGTGCTCTGTGTATCTAAGAACTTCTGGATGATCTCTTCATTATAGTCTTCAAAACCAGAGTCAAAGATTAATTTTTTGTTCTGTGCCAATACTTGGAACTTAAACCCAATGTCAACTGGAGCATTACAGCTGGTATTTGGCAGTGATTTCAACTGGAGTAGAAGTCTGGGGAGGAACGCTTGCAGTCTCTGTTTCAGAAGCATTGTGGATGATGGCTGCATGCTCCTTGAAATATCAATTGCTATAGAAAGATCTATGATGCATTCTGAAAAAAAAAATAATTAGGGAACAGGGAATTATAAACATGCATTCATTGTGATCTTGTTCTCTACCAGAATCATGGAACAAAATTCGACATGATTGATTTAAAGCCAGAAGTAAGAATCAGTGAGATAGCTTTTCCATAAATATAAAGCACCATCAGCCCCACAGGCTTCAGTGTGGCCATATGAACTTGCAAATACAAAGAACTAAATAACCTGACACCTGCACATACCCAAACTGCAAATTGTATCTGTTCTCCAGCTGCCCAGAGTCCTCAAAGGGCCGAATCATGAAAATGTCTCCATGAGCTTTGCTACCAACCAAGAATGTTCAACACAAATTCCAGCTGTGAAGGGAACCTTGATGACTGACTGTGCTCTGTCACAAGACCAGGTGAAACATGCAAATGTAGAAAAACAGGCCAAAGAAACAAACATGAGAGAGAGAGAGAGGCAGCATTGCCTACATGAAATGTCATAACCATTGTGAAAAACAGCTGCTCTAAGGTGATGGCTACCTCAGTTATGGAATTGCTTTCATTGCTGCTTATAATAACAACCAATAGTGTGAGATGGTTAATTCCTCCCCCACCCCAACCCTCTTGCCATCTTCAGCTAAACCCCATGTTTTTTTTTCTTCTCTACCTTGATTTTTTCTCATGTTGAATATTATTCTGAGATCCCAGATGCATTATTATTCATTGTTGTACCTCTGCAAGGAAGTCAGAGGCATGCAATTTTAGCTGTAAAACAGAACTCTACCTAAATTTATTCTCTTTTCACTCATTGACTCTGAAACACTTAGCAATCACAAGATTGCTTTCTGTGTTTGCTAGTTTGGGCTTGTTCCTATTATTCCACATAAGTTTTCTGAGTTTTCCCTCTCTCATGAAAAAGATAAATGTGTTCAGTTCTTTAACCAAATACTTCTAGAAATAATTTCATCTCAGAGGGACCATCATTGTTTCAATATTTTCACTTGTGGTACAAACTGCCCCCTAGAGGATATGATCTCCTGGAAAGCGGTGTCAAAATCTTTGACTGTAAAAGGTCACATTGAACACGATTTTATGGCTAAAAAATCTGACATTCAGACCTCAGAGCAACATCAAAAACCTATGTCTCATCTTCTTAGGTCACAACAAAACAATCAGCTAAATATATCTATACCTGCACACCTGTCTACACACATACGTGAACACAAAATCTAATGGATATTTCTTCCAGTATGTGTTCTTGTACAGAACACAGATTATGTGTTCACAAGGAGAATCTTCTAAGACCTGGGTCTTTTTAGTCACATAGTTTGGGGGCAGTGTGAAGGGTAATCATGAACTCAGCAACTTTGCCCTGACAATTGGTCACCCACACTGCTCAGCTCTTAAAACGTTCTCTGTCAAGTCTTCAGTGTACGAGCAAGAATAACAAAACAGCAGTAAATAGTTCACTTTTTGTGCTACTGTGTTGTGCATGAGAATGTGTAAAACATCTGGTAGGTATTCTATACCTTGTTGGTAATCTCTATTTATTTGCAGGAGTAAACAGCTGTGTGTTGCCACACTCTTTTTCTCACCACCTGCTCTCCTAGGAACATCCACATTGTTAAACTGCCCTGTCTTACTGCTGCAAAGGTATCTTTTTTCTCCTGACAACATGCTGTCCCTGAAATTCAATTCTTGAAATTGACAAATCTGTCAGTTTAAAAGAAGGTGACTGGAGAAAAGGGAATTAATAGATTTATTACAGGAAAGAAGGTCAGTGAACATATTAAAACAGATGACAGGACAAGCTGAAACAGGCTTCACAGAAAGTTGATCTTCATTTTATGAGAAAAATTTATGCAGATCTCAGCAATAAATATATGCATCACTGAGGTGAAACCCAACATGCTTTCCTTAACTTCTCTCTCTCTAAACAAGTGTCCCTGTATATATATATAAAAAGTTTACTGCTGTATCTCCCATTAAATCTCCCTGTTCCCTGCCATGAAACACCAGGAGGTGCTACTGTGTCAGCCATAGTCATGCTTCTCCACGGCAGCATATTCCACTTCCACAGCAGCCCTCTCTCTGCTTGCAGGAGTCAGGGAATGCTTTTTCATCTGGGAGTCTGCTCAGCTCTTGATGGGAAAAAGAGTGGGTGGTAGTGCAGAGCTCATACTGAATCAGGCCCAGCTGTTCTCTCTGCAAACCACCTGAGCAGATTTAACTCACACAAGTTACTTCTGTCTTTAGGAAGAAAGGTTCAGCCCTTCATTTTGGCCTCCAACACCCCAGCAAACACCAGACAGTTTTGGGTTGTTCAAGATCTCAGTAGCCTAGGATGCATGGGAGGTCCAGCTGTTGTTTCAAAATGCCTTAGACAAGCGGTGTGGTCATCCCAGTGTTCCTTTCTCAGTAAGTTTCTGATCACAAAGGGAATGAAACCTGGAGAACTGGGTTGGATCAATGTTAGGGCATAAAAAGGAGAACAAAAAGCATACATCCAACACATGTAAAATATCACCTCTATGTGAACATAACACACAGGAAGACAATAAGGAGCCTTAAAGGACAGTCACAGTCCTTACAATGATGAGCAAAAAGAGAAGAAAGGCTCCAGAACTGTCTCTTCTTCAATCAATATCATGTGCTTATGCCACAGTCTGAAGAGATCAGCTTTTTGATTTGTCATGCACTCCATTTTTCTTTTTTTCAACTTAACAAACACATCTATGATATTATCAAACTACATAGCCAGTATGAATATGTAATGTTAAAGAGCAACTGTGTATGTTCTGTACTTCAGTGTTCCCACATGATAAGGTACCTGGTAATACAGCACCAAATCAGAATAAACTCAGACTCAAAACCAGCATGTGACATTTGATAAAAGTCGATGTTAACTAAAGGCATTACCTAACATTTATTTTCTTTGGGGATGGCAGACTCTCAGGCTGTATGGCATTCAAGCTACTGTTGCCATCTAAAAAATGTAGTAAGAGATACCACTTTCTGTTTCTCATCTAGGAAAAGCTTTTGGGTAGCACCTCAGAATTACCATGGATTTGCTGTTCACATCTTGCCAATACCTCCCACATATCCAAGGATGGATTTCCTCACACTCCCTCTGCACAGTGCCTCTGAGACTTCAGTGTTGCTGACAGAAAGTGGCTGCTGACAGACCCACTGAAGCAGTATGGTCAGCTGGAGACGGCAAAGTTATGTTTCTATGAGGTTCTTTTTAAAATATCACTGAATTGTCTGTTTCCCTCTTTTTATTAAGATACCTGCTGGAAGTATCTGCTCTGGCTCCTTTCAGACACTGAGGAACTACGAATATGAAGGCTTAATGTGAAGCACTGTCTTACTTCAGAAGCTGTTTGCCATACCAAGGAGTGTAGTGGCTCTTGACTGAAGCCAAGTACAAGCTGTGAGTTGCAGACACGGGCAGTATTCTTTGGTAAAACAATTGCACTGCTGTGCAGCTAGCTCAGGTGCATTTCTCAGGGACTGCAGAAAGCTGTGTGGATTTTTGTCATTGTACACACAACAAAAGTTTTGTTCCTTACCCTGACCAGGGAGATGTTTGCATTAATAGACCCGATGGACATTATTTTTGATGGTTTTCAGTGCCTCAAGATTTTCCACTGTGAAATCTCCTTGCATCATCAGCTATTAAAAACAGCTCTCAAGGGGGATTTTATCATCCCTATGTCAGCTTCAAAAACATAGATCCCATTCCTCCTCAAAGCCATTGCTGCATCCTCTGCCCTGTCAGCAGAGTACTCATTGAAAAAGGCTCTGCACAAGCCTCTTTTTGGCTACCAGCACTTACTATGAAGTGATTCTCTAGCACTGGAGGCTCTGCCCTGTTTTGGTGCCTCCTTCTTTGTAATGTAACTTTTGTATCTTCTATAAAGAATAATTCTTGTTATATAAAGTGTTCAACAAGAATTTGTTGTATGCCACATCACTGTGCTCAATCACATCAACACAGATTTTGTCTTGCCATTGATCATTGTGTATGATCTTGAAGTTCTTTGCCCCCTAGATACTCCAGGATCCATCTACCAGGAAAATGATGCCTGTAATGGAAACTTTCTTGCAGAATGAAGAAATATGTTGTAACTTTCCTCTTTCCCTAAAGGTTGTGTAATCTAATAAAAGAAGTAATTTTGAATCCTAATTGCTTTTCAGAATCCAAGACTGGATTAGCCTTTTGCAGAAAAACCGTTCCATCTATCCTGCTAAATTGCCATCACCCACTAGTTCCTTCTTTTCCCCTGTTTATCATGCAGAGGGTCAGAAGATACATCTTTCTGCAACACCATTAGTAGAAGAAGGAGAGATGCTGAAATCCACAACACAATTTTAATTCGCAGTCTGCCCAGAACTTATCTGTAGTAGATGCATATTAAACAGTTCCGTAAACATAACCATAAGAATTGTTGGCCTGCTCTCAAGAGAGCAAAGGAAAAGTTAGTCATGCACTTTGAGCTCCATTCTATATGCATATATTAATAATTAATATTTATTTTCTGAAGGGGAAAAAAATTAGTTCACACCAACTTAAAGAGTACTAACCACATTTCTTTGTAGTAAGTATTAAACTCACGTGTCTCTGCAAATTCCAGAAGCATATAACACTAGCAGAGCATGGATGGAACAGTTTTCCAAATCAATTCCTCAAATCAACAGTCATGCAGGAAATATTGTTCAACTGGGCAGAACAGTTCTCAAACAGATCTTCCAGAAAACCTGACTACCAAAATGGAGCTGCTAAATACTGTGACTTACCTTGCTTATGGCAGTCTTGCAACTGTAAGAGCTTTACATTGCTTTTGCAAATATGAAACCACAGCATGCATGAACAAACTCAAAATTTAATGAGATGCTGCATTAAATTTTGCTTTACTTTTTTAGGAAAACTCTCTTATTGCAGTTATAAGTTTTATAAAAAACATACCACATTATCCCTAATAGAATTCATAGTTAGAAAAAAAAATTCATCAATTGTTTATCCCTCTCTAACATGGGGTATAAATGTAAAAAAACAATTTTGCTATCAACTTGAAGAGCCATTTCTTAAGTGTATTACCAGTTTCCTCTGACTCTGCAGAGAAGGTGAAAATGTAGAGAAGAAGAAGTGGTTTCCAGGCATCCATTCTGAAAACCTTCCTAGGGAAAAAAAATTCAGAATCAAAGACAAAGGAACACAGAGCATAATTCCCTAAAAAACAGACTTTTAATTGTGGAGGATCTGGGTAAGTGTATTTTATTAACAACATGCAGGCTTTCTACCTGTATGCAAATTAAAGTAGCACTTCATATTTTTTTCCCCTCAGTTTTTAACATACAGGCTTTGAACACAGCACTGTAAGAGTCTGACAATGATGTACAGCATATAACCAGCAGGAACTGTTCAATGCTTTGCTCTCACAATCATGCTTTGTTCTGATTCACACAGCTATATTTACCATGATCTAAATCTCAACTAAAAGCAAGCTATTCATAGTGTAAGATTAATGGGAGTTATGCCTTTAAGATTCCCTTCTAGCCTTGAAATTTCCCACCCCCACATCAATTAATGGAAAGCTCGGTGGCGTTAGCTATATATGATACACATAAATAAGAACAAGCATTCATTTACAAATGAAATACACCAGTGGGCCAGTAATAAAGACAATTGTCATAGAGAAATGGAAATACAGTATAAAAATTTCCCAAAAGCCAAAATTCAGTGCTGTGGATAATGGGAATGAAATCTCTCAGGAAGTACAAAATAAAGTCATGTTGAGCTTAAGCACACTAAACAAATGGCAACAAAACAGTTTTGAATAACTTTCTATTCTAGGATAAAACCACACTTGATTCTGCCTTTAACAACCCATTAAACTGTTTGTTCTGTATCTTGGATCTGCAAAGACAACTTAGTAGAAGGACTACAGCTGATCTAACATTATAGCACATTAGGGTAACAGCATGTAATATTACCCTAGGTCTTGCAAATAACAAAAGGCAATGAACAGAAATTATCTGATTGAATCTATATTCTAACCTCAGGCAAGAGCAAAACTTCATTTCCAAGTATCACTACACCAAGCTGCACTGAAGCTCTTGAAGAGTTCTTTGGAACCTTTGGGGAAAAAAGCACCACATTTCTTGTATTTCAAGACATTTAATAGATGCAGCAACTTTTTACTTTTATTACAACTGCAGTGGCACAGAAATTCCAGCTGCAACTGAGGTCCCTAGGCAACCAAAGAGGTGCCAGGTATTATGTAGTCTTCAACAGGAGCAGAAAGAAATGCTGGGGTTGGTGCATTGAGGAAACCTCCTTCATGCCTCTGCACATCACAATTTTCTTTAATAAGCATTACTAACATAAAGAAAACTGGTTTGCAACCATTTTGCATGCCATCTTTATAATTAATTTTTTTCTTGGATTTGACTAAGTTTTCTGCATATATTCCTGAGAGTTAATGACTGTCTTAAGAGTTCCCCTTGATCACTTTGACAGAGATTTAATCCTGTTATCTATTTTCACTACTACACCTAATTATAAGAGTCTATTTTTTAGTTGTTAATAAGCTAAAACTTTATTCTGACAGACAATTAAATATTTTAATGGTAGCCCCAAAAAAATAAGGCTTACTAATTTTCATTACTGTGTTACACAGTTCCTGCTTGGATTGCACAGTTATTATGCCAGAGCAGCATTAATATCTTGAACTCTCTTGCTTGAATAAATTGCAACAGATTTATAGACCCAGCTAGACACGTACATATTCGAGGGCAGGTAAATAAATTGCTGCCAGTATTTCCAAAGCCTCCAATTAGTGTTTTGCTCTAGAAATTTCCATGACTATGAGTATGTGAAAAACTCAAGAGAACCAAATAGCAGCAAGCTTCAAGGGTATATATGGCTGCTCACTTAGATGAATAAAATACAGTTGGTGTTTTAGCAAGGGGCTAGACTTTCCTCAATTATCTAAATATTCAGATTTTATATCAAAATCTAACTCTTACTGTTCTAATATACAAAATAATCTGTGACTGTTTATCTGTGCATCTATTTCCATGCCTCCTAACAGCTATGGTGTTTGTTTGCCTCCTTCACCTTCTTTCAGCCCCATGACTCCAGAATGTTCCCTAAGAATGCTCCCTGTTCTTTGGGTCAGATACCCTAGTGCTGAAAAATCTCTCCCACTCTTCCTAAACAGTGAGTGCTGGATGGGAACACATTTACCACTTGCTTTGGTTTTCCCTTAATTAGTCCCTACTGACATCAGGCAGCTTCTTTAAATACACAGAAACACTGCAATTTAGAAACATGTGTAGACTAATTTTCCTACTTGTACTATTTATTTTGCCTTATCTTCACATACAAAATTCAAATCATGCACTACAAGCTGCATAGATAGAGATGCTTTAGGCCTTCTATGTGTATTCCTCATTACTTACTAACGCAAAATGAGAAATAATTTAATGGAAAATTCACATCATACAGCTTATAGATACCATGGATCAAAGCCTAAATAAACTCACTCAGAAACATGCAGTGCTACAGTAGCAATTACAGTAGTAATATCTTAATTCTAAAAATTATTTGAATGTAAAATAGTATATACAAGGTCTTAGCATAAAGTACTTATATTTGCATATCTGTAGTTGCTTATATAAATATATATATAAGCATAATTATGCAAGGTGCTAAGGCAGCAATTCACCAAAATCTAAGACATCTTTCCACTTCAATTCTATTTTAGGAGACAAGAGCTGAAAATTATTGGAAGTCCTTAGAAAACAGTATAAAATAGTACATATTTTAAAGCCCATTTTACTGCCAGCATTTTTACTTATTTGTTCTCAGAGATACACAAATATGTATATAAATCTCAAAGGAAGAAAAAGATCAACAGTATTCCTGAATACTTTAAATGCTTTGCAAAGATTACTTGCCAATATATTTTGTTTTCCTTTTTTAACCAACTAATTTCCCAGTCTTATCTTCAGTTGCTTCAAAGTTTTAGGCAGGTAAAAAAGTTATTCTGTAGATTTTTGTTGCCAGAGCAAAATGAACTCTCAAATGATAATATGCTTCTTAAGCACACTGTGAAAATGAGATCATGGAGATTATGAAGCAACATCTCTTTTTCACCTATGATTTATAAGCATCTTGCACACAGGATCTCCCTGCACACCTGACTGAGGACATTTTCCCTCTTGTGCTGGTATATACTAACAATAGGAACACAATCTTTCTTGTCTTAACTTAAAATCCCCTCTCTACCAGTGCAAACAAATGTGATCACATAATTTTCTCCTACCTACAGAAGTACTCCAGTTAGATTACTTTAACTTCTACATGCTGACATTATTCCTTCTGAAGTCTTTGAAATAAGCTCATGTCCTAGAATACAGCAGACAGAAAGCTTCAGCTTACATGCCCCAGTTAGTTATTCCTCTCCTCCACCATCCCCTTTTCTCTCACTAAAGCTAATTTAAAGCCCATTTTTCCACTGTGGAATTTCCTAGTTTTACCTAACAGTAAAACAGGAGAAGTCTATCCCACCCTCCCACCTTACCACTCCCCTCATACATCCATGTATTGAACTTTAAATACTGAGAAATCATTGTACCATAAGAAAGATAAATGTTGCTGTAAAAATAATACAAAATACTTTCCAGCTGTCAGCTCTTTATGTAAAAGATGAAATAGTTTTGTTAGTTATCTCCTCTCTACAGGCACATATTTTTTTCCTACAAGTACATTATCTTGTTAGCGCTGAAATGTCTCGGGAAGAAAGTTGCTGCAGGTTTCCTGGAGAAAAAGGAGTTTCCTAATGATACCAGGTGGAATCACAGGACCAGGCATCAATTCAAGCAAAGAGACCCTAGGTGACTTACCTGACTTAAGAAGTCAATGTGAACAACATGAGGTTCAATATGTTTCAAGGGGTGGTTTTGTTTAGAAGGGCACGCAGACAGAGCTGGAAAGGATGTGGCCACCAGGATAGGAACACCCCCACAGACAGACATAAGTACAGATAAGCACACAACCAACCATGAGGAGTTTACACCCAGTCTTACAATGAAAAACTGACTGACACTTAAAATCAGTTTCATTTACAGTTAAAATCAGTGTCTGCCTGTCTCTGAGCAAATGGGATGGATGTTTACTTGCTGACTTCATCTTAGAAACTGAAGAAATGTAATGATTTTCCATTTTGGTATTTGGTGCACCTTTTATAAACCTTTTACCTATTTTCCCATTTCTCAGTAAAGCTTAAAAATTATCACATTATGATCCTGTAAGTAGATATTCCTTATAATTCATACTTCTATCTTCCCGATGGTTTAAACAGAACAAATCACAATAAGTACACATTAACAACATTTTATAAATAGACCTTCGTATCCTGGCAGCCTCAAACATTTCTTAACCTACCATGAAATTAAAAATAAAATTACAGTTTCTCTCTTCAGTCCAGAAGATCCCTCAAAAACAAATCTATCAGAAAGCCCAACTATTTATGATATCTCCGTATCTGTAACCATATCCTTTTAGTGTCCCCCGAAGGCAAATGTGTTCAATGTATCAAGTACATATGTATATTCCCTTAGGATTAGGAAAATTCCCTCAGAAGTCCTGAGATCCTCTAAAAATCTTTCTCTATTTTACACACCTTCCCTTAGCTCAGCATGAGCAACCTGTGACTCCCATAACATATGATAGCGAGACAAGCAGAGCTGTCCTTGCTGCCTGCCAGTGCCAGATGTAAAAATTCTGTAAGACTCAGATAACAAATTTTCTGACACTGCTATGTTGCCTGCCCCAACTCCCAATACTTTGCTTTAGGGAAATCTTCACTGAAAAGTCTGCGCTTTTTTCCTCATAAAGCTATTTTTTAACACAGAATAAAAAAAACCCACAAATGGCTGATAACCTCATTAGTTAAAAATTAATTCTAACCAGCATACTTACAACATCTACCTAAAACCACAGTTAGCTCTTCTGAGAGTCTGATAAGCTTTCACTTCTTCACTTTGCACATTCTGTAATTAGCTGTTTACTAATCACACCCTAATTTAAATTGCTATACTCAGGTAAAACTAATTAAAGCTTGCCTCTAAGCGTATGAATTCAACTAGACTATCCCAAATTGTCATTAAATATGAATGTTGCATCCCACCTCACATATGAACATAACTATGACCATTACTATGGCTTTAGACTTTACTCTTGCCTTAGTTTCCTTAAGAAAGAAGTCAAGCTGAAAGGTTACATCTCACCTTTCATCCCAGATGGGGGAAAAAAAATTAAAACCAAACCCAGTAAATGGAGCTGTGAAACTTAAGAGTCTTTAAACCTTGTTAAATGAGTTTTACCTAGCAATGACTCATCTTGACCCAGAGTAAGTTCACTTTCAAACTCCTAAACACTCTTTTTCTTTGGCCTCAATTAAAGAAGAGCAGAAGGGGCCTCCTATGACAATTTGGGACTGTAACCAATAACCTGTATATATGTATTTCACATGAAGGTGAATGTATCTCCTACTAAGGGAGTTGTTAAAAGGGGTAAAGGAGGCCAGAAGAATAGCTCCTTCATATGGAGGAGTAGTTTTCCCACATCAGAAAGTTCTTATGGAACTAGAGATACATTTGTTATTGTTCCTCTCTCTCTTTCCTATCTGTTCTGGCCTTAGACTTACTTTGCTGTAGTATCATGCCAGTGCCACAGATCAAGTTTGTTTACATACAGGAAAGAGTATAAAAGCAATCAATAGAAAGCATTAAAGCAGGAAATCAAAACCATTTCACAGACCTTGTAAAATGGGCCAGCTAAACCCAGAGGATGATACAAGTAATTTTTCATATCCTTGCTAGTCCCTTTGACTGGAAAGTAGACAACTGTCAACAGCATAAAGGCTAAACCTTACCCACATGTGCTTCACTGACTCATTTAATAAAGGATATTAAGTGAACTAAGCACAAACATTTCATTCATGAAAGCAGCTTCTCAAAGCCAAAAGTTCTTAAGAAAACCAGCAGATGTGACTCTCCTACTTCCAGGAATATTGAGTGGGAAGGCATCTTATCCACAGGAGTAAGTACTCCAACTCATCTGGAAAAAATTAATTTTATAAAAAGTCTTTTTCTAGAATAAAAAATAGTCTAAGTCACCTCATGTTGAGCCACCACAAAGTGGGGAATTTAAAATTGAGGACAACAGTTTGTATGCAGTGTTACACAATTTTTAAACCATCAATTATTCACTAACATATGCTAGATGTACCTTTGAGATAGGATTCTAAAAATATGAGCTTACTGGTGGTGGCAAGATGCAGATTCTTGCTTTATAAAAACTTAATGTTAAAAAAATCTTACCTTGCAATAGTCGATAGAAGTAAAACTTCTGCCAACATACTTGCTTAAACAACCCCACCTAACTATCCTCTCATTTCTAGCGGTGAAAATCATGAATCTTTACCAGAATCTATCACTTTTGAGTGCAGGAAAATAAGAAGCTAGGAAAAATCAAGATTTTTGCTTGTGAATATCCTCACAAGACTACATTGCCCATAATTAGTTCTAGGCTCATGTTGTCTCATCAAATAAAACATCTTTGTAAAATGAACAAAGCAAAGAGACATACACATTTCTGAAGCATCCTGATATTATTACTAGGTGCATATTTTACTTTGAATCATTAGAAATACATTTTGTTTATCCAAAGGCTCTTTTCTTATTCATTGACATGAAGGAGAACTGTTTGGCTGAATGATACTGTATTTGGATTTGAATATGTGGAAGAATTATGTAAATGATTGTGTACAGGCCAATTACAGCTGAGTAACTTTGTGACAATCATCTTTACAACTGCAGCTGTTGTGAAACTAACGAAAATTAAACAGCATGTTTTATATATTGCCACACTGGGAGAGGAACCCATAATAAATTCTGGAAAGTAAGTGTGGAAATCTGACACTTTCTTAGGTGTCTGCATGCCTATGCTGGTAACATAGAAAATGCATTTTGTGACAGTCGCTATGCACTGAAGTCAAAATGCACCAGATAAAATACAACTTAATCCACATGCAAATGTTCATTGATAATCCTTAGAAATGGCATCTCACTACAGCAGATCTTGAAAAACAGTTTTGTGAGGAGCTAAGAAACTTTAAAATGTAGCTTTATACAAAACCAAAATAATACAAAAATTCAAATTTTTCCCTGAAGGTAAATTAATTTGAATACAATCTGGCACCTCTCAAGTGCTTCATTTTCTCAAAAAAATCAGTGTTCTCTGATTTATTTTTTTTTAAATACTATAATACCAAGGTTTTAAACACTGAAATGAGCTAGATCACACTTGCAAAAAGAGGGTTTTGTCATACATGGTTAGTCAATATTACATAAGACTATCTTGGCAGATGAAAGAACATAATTTGACTCTCCAGACTGCTGCTGAAGATGTTGGGTCCTGTTCCTTCAAAGCCTTGTCCCTGATGTTCCAAACCAGCAAGAATTGTGCACATAAATTCTTTCACCATATTTTTATATTGACAATGCCCACTGAAATTCACTGCATACACACTGAATAACCTATGTAAAAAATGTATTTTGAGATAATATTCAATTAATAATAGTCATGGAATTTGGCTTTTACAACATCATCTAGAAAAAGAACACTCTGTTTCCCTAGGACCACACAAAAGAAAACAAGTATATCAATGTTTTTTCCCTGAGCACTAATAACATTTCCTGGACAATGTTTCAGTTCAAGACTACCATATGCCTCTAATTATTTACTGATTAGAATTCTTGCATGAGCCATAATGTTTCCACAATCTAATTTTACATTAGAAGGTTGTAGGTTCAGTTCAGATGTAAAAGCGCTTCTAAACAAATGCTTTTACTTTGTCTGGTGTCAGGAAAGCTAAAAAGAAGTAGAATCTTGCACAACATAGTGACATACATATAATTTAACTACATTCAGCCCCTTTTTAAAAACATGCTAATTACTTCCAAACACTGCAAGCAGGGCTTCTGGGATCCTCTGAAAGCTGAGAAGTGGGTTGAACTACCACCCAGAGACACTGGCCTCAACAGACAGTAAATTTCCCTTCAGTGAAAGGAAGACAGCAACCACTATGTTACCAAATTTATCTGGAGCCATTGTAGGTAAGAAAAATGCTTCTTCATGCTACAGAAATGTTTGAGATGCCACAAATTTAAATGGGGAAAAAAAATTCTAAAAGCTCAATTGCCCACATTCAAGGCTTTGAGTTTTCTGTTCCCTTCAGAAGGGAGTCACCCATCTTTTTTTTTGTATGGAAGCAGTTTTGATGCAGGTAGTAGAGCAACTTAACCTCAGGGACACCCCCATGCAAGATGAATCATCATCCTTGTAATTGTTCACTTCCACTTGTAGAGCCTCCCACCTATTGTGCAAGGGAATCTGGAAAGCGGGGAACAGAAGGCAAGGACACCTGGAAAAGACGGGATTTGTGCACAGTCAGGTTCCTTAGCTGGTCTTAAACCTGATCCTTTCTTAAGGAGCATTTAAGTGGGCATTTTCCCAGTCCCTACTTTTGGACCTTGGAAATGGGTGACATGACTGCAGCACTTACTGGTGAAGACCAAAGCAAAAAAATGCAAAATCTCAGTTTTGTATGTATCAGGCATAGACAGGTCCCCTGTTTCCCACTGATCAGGCAGGGTGCAGTTTCTTTCTCTTCCTTTTTTTGTCCTAAGAATCTGAAGAAAACCTGTTTGTTATTTTTCATTTCCCTAGCCGGTTCAGTTCCAGATGTGTCTTGGCTTGCCTGATTGCCTCCACGCACCCTGACTTTTTCTCTTCAGTATTTAATTTTATTTTTAATTTGCTTTAACCTACAGCTGTGTCATCCTTTTTTGCTGCTGTTGTTGTTTCCCCAGGAAACATCTTTTATGTATCCTACAGTCTCAAAACCCACACCATTTGTTCTGCTTTATAGCAATCAAGTGTATCAAGAAAGACAGGGAGCAACTTTGTTTTTCTTTCAATTTATTTCCTATTCAACATATCCCTTGGGATACAAATCAGCAATGAACCACAGACTTCAATAGCACAGTTTGCAGTAGATAAGGATCTGGTGTACAGATGGGGCTTTCATTCCAACCTCTCCAGTAATGTCTTTCCTTAGAAGGAAAAGGAAAAGCTATTGCACTTAGACTGCCTGGCACAGGCAATGACCAGTTATTGTAACAGTGACTTTATAGGTCACACTGTGTCAAGATAAGAGAGAGATATTTTGCTTTATTTCCAGTGAAAGTGAGATTCAGTAGGAAAGTCCATCCCTTCTGAACACAGTAACTGAGAAAGATGTAAAAGCTAAAAGCAGGATGAGATAATAGCATGGTAAGCAAGGCTAATGCTGGAACAGAGATCACGTGAGTAAACGATTTCTGTAGATCTATCCCTGCTCCAGTTACAAGGAGCTCTACACAGTATGGATGACCACACCAACTAATGGGGCAATGGCACTGTTTGGGGTGGTTTTAGGGATGTAGTGGCTTTAATTCTATTTTGTTGAACTTTTTACTGAAAAACTGATTTCAGGCATCAAATACTGTAATGTTTTGATAGACTCTCCTGCATCTGGGGGTAGGGAACACACTGGTCAGAATATGAGACGGACACTGCTGGATGTTTGCCTGATCCAGCATTCAAACTAAACCTACTTGCAGAATATCTGAAAAAGTTTCTGGATCATCCTGATCCTGTAGGACATTCACATGATGACAGTACACAGGTAGTGTACTTAATCCTGTACAGATAAAAAGGCCTCACTCCCTAGGAAGGTGAGAATTCTTCATAAAAACACATTTTAAAAACCTGACTTTTTAAACTTCTTACAAATATCTTGGGCTCGGTTTACAACACTGCAGTGACATCTCATGGCTCCATAATAGTTCCAGCAGTAAACACATGCTGTCAAAGAACACAGACAAAACTGAAGAACTCAAATATCTGCATGTAGAAAAGGTAGCTGGCACTGCTATGGGATAATCTAACCCCATTAGGTGGTAACAGCAGACTCATTTATCCTCCCAAATAAAGCTAATACAAAATGCTGCCTGTTACAGGGTACTTATATCTGTTTGTACACAAGCTTGCATCCCATGTCAAGGATGCCAGTTTTAAATAAAAGGATGGAATGGATGTAGAGAATAAAATTACAAGGAACTAGGCAGGGGTTAGTGAAGTTAAGGAGCAAGGTCAGAGGAGCAGCAGTAACTGCTGGAAAAATTGATTCCTACCCTTCCTAACACAGACAAGCTACCATGCCAAGACATTGATGCCTTAAGTAGCCACCTGTTTCAAGTAAAAAAAAAGGAGGAAAAAAAAACCAACAAAAAAACCCAAAACAAAACCAAAAAACAGTCTCTTAATTTAAGAAGCCTGAATCATCATATGAATATCATTACAGGGAGTTTTATACCTGCATTGCAGAACCCAGCAAGAGGGGGATAATTAATGTATTAATAAAGTTGAAATTTTCTTAGAAAAAGTATCAAAATGCTCAGTCAAAACTGAGGACTAAACCCATTCCAGTCTAGTCAATCACTGCATCTGTATACCTTTTCAAAATTTAATGCAAGATCAGTCTTTATTCCATATTAAAACTCAAGCACAAGATCATTTTCCAAGTCAAAAGAAAGCTACTATATAATTTATTTTCTTATGATGAATTGCAGTTCTTAACTAGGTCTCTTGGTAACCTGTTTTGGGGCTTTTTTGCATTACTAGGATCATTAAGGTACTTCATAAAAGGAAGCAAACTGAGGAGATGGAGGGAAAGGAAGCAGGCTTATATTGCTGTAGCTGAGAGTAGTTTTTTTCGCACAATACAGTTTTTGTGTGATTATTTTTAAAGGGTTCAAGCTCAGGCTTATGGTGAAAATTCTGCTGTCCCAGTATGCCACCATTGCATCATTAATTTTTTACTCCAGTGGCTTAAATCTTCATCATGTCTTCAGGGTTTTGATCTGAATGTGGGTGCACTGTCTAGAGAATGAGTATGCACTATCTAGAAGAACACACAATGAGCTCTAAATAAGCTCTACTTCCATTTGATTAATTTTGTGTCCTACTACAGATATTGAAAAGTCTGAGTATTTCAAAACAGGAATCACAAAAAGTAAAACCTGTAAATCTTTAACACTCAAAAGAAATAATATAAACTTTAAGGCTATAGAGTCTGCATTATCTCTACCCTCCTGGCTTTGACACAGGTCATTAATGGAGTCGAATCTTGCTGTGGCAATTTTGGTATTTAGTGAAAATTACTTGGATTTCAATCAGAGGACACATAAAGAAAATCCTCAAAGACACACTCACCTTCTACGGAAATATGTTTTCCTCCTCTGGCAGTCACCAGTTCTCATACAAAAGAAAGGAAATTAGAACATCTGGCAAAGTGAACTCTGCTATTTTCCTAAGAATGGAGGGTTCATTGAGCTCTATTATAAACTGGAATAGTTCCCACTTGGCTGATACATAAAGATGAGATCAAGTTAATAAATAATAAAGCATGCACAATTGCACACTTTTAGTACTTTTCTTGATTTCCCTTTATTACTTCATAAAACATATCACTCTCACCTAAACATTTGTTTTGTTTGGGTTTTACTTCTGTTCTTGTGACATACTGTTTGGTTTTGAAGATCCTGATCTATTGAAGAGCCTAACTTCATTGCAGCCTGTCATATGAGGTACAGACAGGAGCATCAATGTTTGCATTTGACTGGACAACACAGACCCTTCAACCGCATGTGTTCCTTTTCCTGCTCTTTTTCTCTCTCATATGATCAAACAACCATGTCTCCATTGAAGTAATAGTGATTTCAGAGATCAGCAGTAACTCTGCAGATTCATCCAAGCACAAAGCAGGGGAAAAAGAATAAATTTTAAGTCTGGAAAGACATCTAAGCATAAACTGACTATTCAGACTACTGCAAAAAGATAGATGACTGAGTAAAGATGCAGTGGGTGTTTACAAAGCCATGAACAACTTGTATTTGTGTGCTCTTCACAAAAGAAGTGGTTCTTCAACAAAGGACAGGATATCAACTGAAGCCAGGTGCTTGCAGATCCACTGCTAGCAAAATGGAGGCTCAAGTGTTGGGTGCTTAAGTTGTGGAATGCTTTGCAGCAGTGTGTTGGGACTGCTAATACATCAGATAGGCACAAAGAGCCATGAATTACAACAATGAATTGAAAGCAAATAAATCAGAGGGCATTAAAAATCCACCTTTTAGCTCTAGAAGTCTCTGATCCTAGAGCATTACTACATTTCTTCTGGGTTCTTTTATTCTTCTCTCACACAGATTTTCAGGGAGGTAGGAAAAATTACTTGAAAAAAATTTGATTAACCAAGGATTGGCTCATTTTTTTGATGAAAAATTTATCTACCATACAGAACACAAGGATTCCTCTTGGGACTCAAGTTTAAGATCATTACAGAGAGCCTGAAGTTAAGCTCTAGCAAGAGGATCCACTTTAAAAAAGTGTCTGCACATATCACTTGTAAAACAGCAGAAAGACAATTTCCTGCAAGATACACTGGGGATTTTTGCCCAAAACAGCTATAACTTCCAGGCTGCTCCAGTTCCAGTTCTAAACTGCTTCTTTGTTTCTAAGCAGCAAAAGAGTCAAAGAAATGTTCATCCACCAGTACTGGTGGAGGCTCCAGCTCTGTTTTCCAGACCATGTTCACTGCCAACTTCCTTGCCGGCAGTACTTTAAAAATAAACAAAGCATAGGAATTTGTCTTAGCTCTGATGGATGTTTTCATATCATCATGCTGCTCACGTGTCTGAGGCAGACACAATTTTGTTGAAAAAGAAATACCTTATTACCTTTTAAAACCTTCGATGTATAAGTGAAAACATACCAAAAATGAGACTCTACAGGTCACATTACCGTGTGGAAAGCTTATGGAACATGATAGCCAGATCGGAAGTGACATTTCCAGGTCATGGTTTTCTGTCCTTAATTCCTTCTGATTGTACTCAACCATTTTATTTTGGTAGCTCAGAGCAGACATGCTGCAACAATACAGATTATAAAATCCACTACATACTACACTTTATTCAGTGTTGTTTTATCACAGAGGTAAATACTGCAAAATGGTCCCACAGGACTAAAGGGAGACTCTGGTTACATGCAGAAGGAAAAAATAATAGTTGGGTTTTCATTTGAAAATAGACTCAATATTTTTGGCATGCTATTTTTTTATTAATAGCTGAAGAGTTATGGTCAGGTTAAGGGATTCAAATGTAGTGGATCTATAATCTTGTTCCAGCTGTACAAACACTTATGCCCATGAACAACTTAATACTAGTGAAATTTTCAAAGGTAAAGTAAAAGTTTAGGATATGCAATATCCTAACAAGGTCCACCATTACATACACATTGGTGTCCTCAGGACTTCAATGTCATTATTTTTTTTCTGCTGCACTCCTATGCAATAGAAATGGCATTATTTTACCACTCATAATGGAATCTGCCTGATGCCTCCCTACTTACTGCTTATAACATGTCTGGTCTCTTTCAAACAAATAATGTAATTTGATGAAAGATGAAATCATGGCATTTGACTTGAAAATGGAAAAAATCTGTAGCAAAAACCAGCTTGGCTGAGCACAAGTGTATTTATGCACACAGGGAAAACTGGGGAAAGCTGAAGATGTACACTTGGTATCTACTTCAAATGCTATCAGATTAGTTCTCTGCATCAATTCATGAGGAAAAGCTTTCTCAGAAAAGTGGTATATTACCAAGATGGGTCAAAACTACCTTGGAGCAATTGTACACCATCCTCCCACTACAATTATTCTGAGCAGTTTTTCATCATTCCTTCATATACATTTGTACTTTTCACCCAGATTTTATAGCTTAAGGTCATGAAAATGTTTTTACCACAAAGCTATCTCCAAAATTCAGTCAGATGTCATTAGTACAGTAATGAAGTTCATTCATGAAGGAAAAGGTTTTTCAAGCATCCAATATCTTGCTCACCCTGGAAGACAGTTATAAAGAGTATGGTTATTCAATGAAATCTTGCAAGAATGTAGTTAAATACAGAAGCAATATTTTAATTAAAGCAAAATTTTAGTTTTTAATTAGAGTAAGCACATCAAGCAAAATAATCAGAATGAATTTTTAATTCATTAGCAGTATTGGCAGGAGGATAAACTACCCAGTCCTGTGTCAAACCATCTTACTTATAATCCACAGAAACCATTACTGTGATCCCAAGGATTTTCCAAAAAAAAATCAACCTCCCCATAGTCCACTGAGCTGACCTTTTTAATCAAGTCCAACTGATGTTCTTCAAACTTTCCCCATTGCTGGACATTTGTGTACTTGGATGAAAGTTGAAATTTAACCCATTTTGATATATCTATATTTATTAGAACTGTTAAACTTGCTAACAAATCAGAGAGAGCAATCAGAACTTGATTACAATGTGAGATTTGGGGGGGTGGGGGTTATGAAGAATGTAATCAAGAGAGACCAATCATGCACCTGAAAGACACAGTCTCAATTAAGAGTATGATGTGCAAACAAATTTACTGTTTGGGAAGGTCAAGTACAAACTCAATGAACAGTTGCCTCATGTACATTACCCTACAAAAGACAGTATGCACAAAGGAGTTTTACTTTCTCACTGATCTCACTGTTTAGTATTTAGGCTTTCACACAGTACTTGGCACAGCACAACTGATACAAATCAAGTGCAGAAACTTAATTTTGCTGGCAAAATAGCAAAAATGCGTTTTTACACTAAACTTCTCCCAACAGGAGAAGACAGCACTCTTAATACCCAAAACTTCATGAGAGCAGCAGCCACAGAAAGACACAACCTGTACATGAAGGACAACCCACAGAAGGCATCAATAGTTTCTTATACCTATGTCCCCTTGATCACCAACAAGGATCTTCAACAAGGGTCTTCCCTGCCAGATTCAGCAATATCAGCTGAGGCAGCAGGGATTGTTTCCTTCTGCAGATGTGGATTTAATTTAGCCCATAAACCGCACTACAGGGTACACCCTCTGCAAATAGAAGAGGGTAACCCTAGAAAGGGAACTCGAAATCCACATATCCTCTATATGGGTCTTGTTACCCTCCAATAGGTTTCCAGTTGTGCCTTGCATATCTAATATCAAGCAGTAACTAATTCAGTCCAACTGACTGCTGAGTTTTACAGAGTTGCCTGTTAATAAATATGAGAAGGAAAAATCCTTATTTGTAATAATCTCTTCTTTCTCTTCAAGCTGATACCTTTGTGAATACAATGGGGTATAAAGAATTGGGTTTTGGTAGTGGTGATGGGGTTGCAGAAGTGGTCTCAGCGAAAAGGAGTATGGGGCTACCTTGTGTCAAAAACAGCTGACCCAACAATGGACCCACTGCACACTGAAGCTGAGCCAGCCAAAGATTGTCACACCTCTCAAAAATATTTTAAGAAAGGGCAGAAAAAGATAAGACTGAGAGGACAGTGTATGGTACCAACAGAGTAACAAGGTCACAGTAGGAGGCAGTCCATGCTGGAGCAGGTACAACCCCGAAGGGACTACAGTCAGTGGAGAACCCAGACCTGAACAAAACACACAAGTAAACATAGCAGAAGAATAGAGGAACAAGTAGCAGCAAAGACAAAATATTACATACTGACCTCTAACTCCTTCATCATACATCTCCCTCTCTTAAAGTACTACATGTAACTTCTACCAGTAACAAGGGGGGAGAGGTCTGGAGTGAAGTTAAGCCTGGAAAACTGGGAGGAAAAGTGTTTTCACAAAGTGAAATGTTTAAATGTTTGTTATCTCTGTTTCCCAACGCCCAAATCACTAACTAAATGTTTATGTTAATGGACAATAAATTACTTTAATCCCCAGCTGGAGTCTGTTTTGTCAACAGTAACTGGTGAATGATTTCCTTGTCTTTATCTTGACTCATGAGTTCTCTCACTGCTGTTCTCCTGTTTTCTCTGTTCCTCTCCCAGCCCTGTCCTGTTGTGGAAGTAGAAGTGTGAGAGCTTGGCTGTGAGCTGAAGTCAACCCATCACACTGAGGAATGTGTCTAGAGTTTTAAATTTTTAATTACCTGGGAGTACAAATTTGACAGCATAACAAGTTGTTTTAGTAAAGGGCTTACTTGATTAAGTTCAAGTTTCTTGAAAATAACATTAGTCATGCTAATTAAAATGCCTTCATCGGACACGAGAAAATAAATAGCATCAAAGGAACACTTTTAAAAAAGGCCCATCTCACCCAATGCATAGAGCCTGAATTTTAATTTTTCTTCAAAAAGGAAATAAAATATCAGCCAATAGTAACCCTTCAGGAGTTGCTTCTGGTAAAAAATTTGATATCCTATAAAGAATAAGGCTTTCCTTACAGAAATGTTTTTTTCAACAGATGACAGAGACATGTTTTAGCATCTATTTTATAACTTTTCTGCCCTTGAAATTGAGAAAATTAACTAGGTTTATGTTAAAGATTTTGATATATTGTTATCAAAATAAATTTCTCTCTTTTCTTCCCTCTTTCTATAATAAGCATCACAGTCCCTGTCACCATGACTGTTTCAAAAGAGATGCCACAAATTACAGCCCAGAAACCTGAGAAACTGCTTTTAAAGTGTAAGGAGAAACATTTTACTTTTAGGGAGTTGTATTACTTTTTGCAATAAACTAAGAAATTTTGGAGGGCTGCAATAATCTCTGCTGAAATAGTATTACTAAAAAAATATCTACAGAATCTATAGTAACATGATTTTATATTTCAGACTGCTATTTCTCTAGTGTTTCAAGGATAAGTGGACCCAAAATTTGTAACCAGTCTGAATACTGGATGTTTGACTGTAAAAACCAAATCTAGTTCTCTGCAAGTCATGAAAACTTCAAAATCAAAGTTAACTTAAGCAACTTTAACCACACTCATAGGTAAATCAGATCCAAACTAAAAATGTACTTTTTCAATTTCTGTTCCTTTAACCATGCAAAAAATTCTAGCTTCAATCTAATCATAGATGGACACCTAGTGGTATAACATAACTGATTCCTTTATTCAAATAGCTTCATAAATCCAAAGCCCTATAAATAGAGGGGATTTCTAGCATATTAAAAATCAAAATATCACATACAAACTTAAAGGCTTAAATTTTCACCTATGCTTTCCCTGACTTTCTATTTTCATAAAAGTACCATCTGTGGCAATCAGAGGTCTGCGTTCATATTCAGAAGCCTTCAATGAATTAAAAATTAATTTAGTAGCAAAAAGACTTTAATATAATCAGTAGGTAGGGGTTCAGTCCTGAAAATACAATACTTAGCCTATGTAACAATAAATTTGTGGTACTTGGCACAAAAATAAACCCAGATCAGTTGTCTGTTTAAGAAAACATTTTATGCGCTGGAGCATATAAACAGATTTGCTCTGGAACAGCCAAGCAAACCAGGCCCATAAATACAGATATAAGGAGTTGCTCCTAGATAGCTGAAAAATATGGGTAACATTTCCCCAAATTATTGCAGAATCCATTTAACACTTGTGCAAATACATTCAACAAGTTATTGACAAAACAGGTATTAATATTCAAAGATGTTCTGAACAAACAGCAGCCATTCTTTAGTGAGCTATTTTACCTTCCTTTGCTTCTTGTCACTTCGTTCCTTGTCTTTAAGTTCTAGATCTCCCCAACTCTTCAAAATATTAATCATCACATGTCTAAAATATATTCACCTGACATTTACTGTATTGAATCAAACTGGAAAACACAAACCGACAACCTTTTAATGTAGGATGAAGAGACTATTGAACAAACTTTAATGACTAAGATAATGCAAATGACATGAAGGGGGAAGGGGCCAATAGAGTGATTAGTTTTATTTATTTTATAGTAGTGACAACTACCGTATTCTTGCTGTACTTGGACCTAAAAAAGGAAGAGATTACCTATAGTCTGACTAAATGTGAAACAGCACAGTCTATGGAAGCAACAAGAGAACAATGTCCTGGCTAAGCAACAGTGTAGAAATATGAACAGCATCTCAGGTAGAAGGTGGAAAGCAATTTATAAAAGGAGAACACTTGGGAAAGGATGTCTCTTACGTCACTCATAAGAGAGTAGAAATCTGGAAGGCAGTTACATACAGGGGCACATAAAGTTTCCCACACAGTGTTCCTCTTTAACAGGTAGAGGAAAAAGTAGTGATTGGTAAAATATATGGGATACTGGTTCTTAAAACGGTGAAGGGGGAGGCCCCTACAAACCTGAACATAGCATATCCAACTTCTGTTTCTGAACAAGGTGGTCACCTATTGAAAAAATTCACAAGTTACCTAAAAATGGCAAGAAATAAGAAGAGCCAGTGCTGTATTAGAGCATACAATCTGGGAGAAAATAAACACCCTTGCATTTCAGCTAGTCCTCAGAGAGCAGAAGGGTTGGGTGCAGCTACGCTGAATTTCTAATTATAACCAATTTGGCCCTCTAAGTCCAGTCACATTCAATAAGAACTTTCACAATCACAAATTCATGACTGGTACAGTTTATCTGAGCAACAGAAATAAAGATTTGGAATAGCCATTAATAAATGCACTTATTGCATTAATGATAAATATATCAAGGCAAGCTGGCAATTAGTTAAGCTAAATTACCAATTCAAGCTAAAGTAACAAAATCAGCTTTTCACTAAGCTTAACTTCAGTTAATCAGCTTGATTTCACCAGAGTATGTCCTGACACAGTCAGAATTACTAATCTTACAAAAAAAGGCCTACCTGTTTTGGGGTGGAGAGAGGAGGAAACCCAACAACTTGTCAGTGACCTGGGATCATATTTTCATCCTGTACATGGAAGATTCCAAATTTTTGGGTGAATGGGAGTGGACTGTAGTCAAATATAGTTGGTCAAATGTTGCTGCTATCATAGGTGGGGGGGAAGCCCCTTTCTCATTTTCATATTGATGGGTATATTTTTTCACGGGCAAAGGAAGGATGATGAGGGGGTTTTTGACCTTTGGGCAAGCTGAGCTATGGGACTTACAGATGAATCAAAGGTAGAATAGAACCTTGACACTTCAGCATTGCTTCAAAAAAGTCAAAGCAGCAGTAAAGGCTGTCTGATCTCTGCTCAGTAGTCTGCTTCCATCAACCTGCTAAAACCATACACCATTGTCTCCTCAAAGGACCAGATGCACACTTTTAACGTGCCCTGTTACACCTGGGTGAGGGGGATTCACATCTCAGGGTCAACATCCCTGTACAGAGGTGCCAAGTACTCTTCTGTGCTTCACTGAGACAACATTGGGCTGGGAGACCTCTGCTTCACCCCACACACTGAGTTGTTAAGCCTTGCTCTAGCCAGGTGCAAGACAAGCGTCTCAGCTCACGTTGGCTCAACCAGCCTCGACAATTCTCTGCAGCAAGCCTGGCAATTTTCCATAGCCAGTGGTACAAATAGTCTGTTTTGTGAAAGCCTGCTATGGAAAGTTGTACAAGGATCTCACCTCTGTATGTAGTAAACAGCCAGCAAAATTAAATGTTGTTAAATCACAGGGGAAAAAGCACCACATTAGGTACATAATGACAGATGCTAAAGCATTAATCTTTTCTCAGAAAAGCTGAGTCACTCTGGAGAGTGCTCAGAACTTCGGTCAGTGCTAAGCAGTGGTTAAAAGTGCAAACAGAGTTTTAGGCATCATTATGAAACAGAAGAAAACAATGCACAAGGATACAAAATTAATAAGACAACTCCAAAACTGCACACCGTTTTGGTCACTCCATGTCAAAGGAAACATTGTGAGGCTGAAAAGAGATTGAATGTGTGACAAAAGAAATAATGGTAGAAAGAGATAGTAAAGAACACAAATTTATGGGCAAAATAAATGATGTGAGTGATAGGATCATAATTTTTTTATAAGCAAGGGAGAAAAGGTGAAAAAATGCACTGAGAAACAGTATGGAAACTGGTTTATTGTTTTTGGTTTTGTTTTTGTTTTAATGGAATGTTATACAACAAATTTAAACATTCCCACAAAATATTTGAATGTCAAAAGCAAAATGTGATAAAGCAACAATTAGACTAATTAATTGAAAATAAACCCAGCAAGTAGTATCAGAGGCAATAATGTGAGTTCAACTCACAGCCTACAGGAAGCTGAGACAAAACACTTTATCCTATTCCTATACTATTTCAACAGGCATCAACTACATTCCAGTCAAAGGAATAAATAACGAGAGTTACTCCTGTTCTGACTCTGTATTGCCTCAAGAGAGCGAAAGTAACTGTGGAGGAATTCACAGACCAAATCATATTGAAGGTTTGTATCTTTGGGGTTTTCAATGCCTGGGGTGAGGGGGGAAGCACTAAAAGCACTTTCCTCTTCACACATGCTCCCTGGCCCCTTGGTCATGGTCACAAGCCACAAGGCTAGTCCTGGCCAGTTTTGGGGTCTGACCAACCCTTTTATCTCAGTCTCCTGGCATTCTTGCCTCCTTTCCTCCTGTGTTTGGATTATTACTCCTTCCTTGTCACAAAAGTCCTGCATTCTTTCACACTGTTTTGCTAGCACAGCGAGCAGATGTTCATCCTGCTTTTGAAAGCATAGCAGAGGTTACAGAGACAATATACATTTCTCTACCAAGTGGAATACATTTTAAAGATAATATACATTTCCAAGTTAGCTATTCCTAATTAATGCCTAAATTTTTAACTCCCTTGTCTCATTATAAAGCATTAAAAAACCTTGGCTTCAGTCAAATGAAAATAGATATAACAATAAACAAAATTTAGGTAAGAAGCATCACCAACATGCAAACCTCTATCCCTACAACACACATTTGAAAAAATGAGTAGAAGAGGCAGCAAAGCAAGAATCAAAACTAGGAGGCAGGAAGAGGAGCTGGGAGACAGCAAATTACAGCATTATGTGAGACAAAAGAAAAAGAGGGATGAAAGTATCTTCAGAGGAAGGACAAATGAGAATGAACTGATTCTGTCTTGTTAGCAATAAAAAACTATGACACAGAAACAGAGACCTGAATTTCATCATCTGACACTGCCTCTGCAAAAAGGCATGGGGTGGAGGGAATAATATTAAGATAACATATAGAACATATGACCCCAGAGAATATTGACAGCAAAAGGCAGGCAGGAAGGAAAGAAAGCAAGCATTAGATGAAATTAGGAAGGAAGGCATATAACATAAGTAAAAGGTGGGAAGTAAGGAATACTCACACAGCAAATATTACCAAAGGGAAGAAAAACTGGGGCAGAGGAGGACCTGGATGTGGAATTGGGAATTGTGACAGTGGAAAAAAGGATTTAACAATCTTAGTGGAAGTGGTTTTCTGCACAGTATCTTGGGAGGCAAGAGTTAACCAAACAAAAATTTCAATGTCTGGGATACATCAACATCAATTGAAAGAAATTATTCGTCCTGATCTAGAAAGAAAATGGGCCAATTTTAATATCTGGCTCCAAAAGTAAAACAGTACTACAAGCAAAAGGCAAAAAAATTATGTGTGTGAAGTCTTAGCTGCAGTCATGACCTTAATAACTTAGTGTGCTTTTTGTACATTTAAAAGTCTTGTGTAGAATTTTACAGAGGATCAGTAAGAAACAGAAACACACACACCATTTATTACCTGAAAAGGGCCAATCACAGTGACCATCAAATAGTGAAAAAATAATTCTTCCAAGTGACATTTTTGAATCCAGATTAGCTGGAAGAGACCTTAGCTTATGTTACAGAATAAGGGGTTTTGTCATGTAGATTTGAGTAAAGAACAGCATTATCTGTGGTTCTGCCCAGTTCAGCCTCCTTTTCATCATGCATATCACTCTGAATACTTCAGAGTTGCATTTGATCCATAAATGGTTTAGTCTGAAGCCATGATACACAAATTAATTTTAGGCTATGCAAGTTACACCACTATGTGTCAACATCAAATTGAAGCAGACCCTGACTGAAACGCTTTCATTTTCATGGTATCATTAGGGAATATGGAACAAATAGAGCTTTATTCAGAAAAACCTTTTAGTGTAATGTGAATCTTTGCTGTGCTCAGACAAAACCCATAAAATATACTTTGAAAGAAAAAGAAAACTCAAAACTACTAACTTTATAAGGAGCACAGCCAAAAAGGAAAGTTATGAAGAATACAAGAACTTCCCCCTACATAGCAGATCACAAAAACCGAGTTCCTTTTTGCACTAAACATTACTGTATTTATATAAATGCAGTCAGTAAAGCACAAAGGGATAAGGAAGAGAAGAAGATGGAATGGGAACACTTAACTCTGTACTTAAGAAAATTATAGGGAAAATAATAGATTTCAGTATTTCAGTACCTAGTACTCCTGCATTTAGCTGCACCTTGAACTAAATCAACAACCAGAAGACAGGCTGAAAAGACACACATAAAGGAGAGCTGCATAATAACTTGTCAGACAGTATTTTTATATCTCATTAAAACAATGCATTGCAATAAGCTGTTTTTTCAGGCCGAAGTAAAAGCCTGTAGAATCACAGAATTGTTCAGGTGAGAAGGAACCTCATCCAACCTTCTGTGGAAAGAGGAGCATTGATGAGACTAGCACCCTGTCTATACCCTCCTGAAAACCTGCAGCAATGTCCCCAGGGAGGCTGCTCCAACGAATGGTTGATGCTTCTATAAACATTTTCTTTCTTAAGTCAAAATGAAACCTCTCCTAGTGCAACCTGCTCCCATAATCCCTTACCATGTGACTCCTTGTGGAGGGTCCCCACTCCTCAAGAATCCCATCCCTCAGATTTCCTCTAACTGCCTCTTATGGTAGAAAAAAAGAGAAAATTCTGAACATCCTAGCTAAGCAAAACTGCTAGCCTGATTTTTTTGTTTTAATGAGGATCAGTACAATAAACCCAGGATTTTTTGTTTGCTTTCTACTTTACACCTATATGACAAACAGGTGCACACTGAAAATGCTCTCTTTTAAAGGCTAGAAAACCTAGCTTCAAGGGGATTAACTATGTCCATCTCTATTAAAAACTGAGAAATGGAAAAAAAAAAGAACAACCTCAGTCTGTAACCCCTGAGCTGCACCTGCTTCCTTCACTCATGACTGACAACCACGGGAGAGAAGGGATGGAAGAGAATCCAGGGAAGTGATTCTTCACCTGTACTCGGCACAGGTGAGGCCACACCTTGGGTGCTGTGTCCAGCTCTGGGACTCTGAGGTGTTGGAGTGAGTCCAGACAAAGGACCGACGGAACTGGTGAAGGGTCTGGAACACAAATCCTATGAGGAGCAGCTGAGGGAGCTGCTGGTACTCAGCCTTGAGGAGGGGAGCATCTCCTCTCTCTGGGGAGACCTTACTGCTGTCTACAACTCTCTGTAAGGAGGGTGTATCCAGGCGAGGTCTATCAGTGACAGGACGAGAAAACGTAGTTTTAACCTGTGCCGAGAGGTTCAAGTTGGACATTAAGAGGAATTTCTTCACCGAAGGAATGATTAGACACCGGGCTGCCCATGGAGGAGGTAGAGTCAACGCCCCTGGAGGTGTTTAAGGCTGGACGTAGCACTTAGTGTCACAGTCTGGTTGACACGGTGGTGTTCGGTGATGGGTTGGATTCGATGATCTCAGAGGTCTTTTCCAACCGAACTAATTCCGCAATTCTTTAATCACGCAGCTCCCAGCGCGCGCTCACCCCCCAATCGCCTCAGACAGGCGCGCGCTGCTCCCGCCCACCACCTCACCGCCACCACGCGCCCGAGCACGCGCAGTGCGGCCCCGGGCGGGGCGGCCGCTGCCGGGGCGCGTGGGCGAGGGCGGGCGGTGGGCGCGGCCAAAGGAGGCGGACCGGCCGCTCTCGGAGCCGGTGGGCGTGGCCATGTGCGCGGCGAGGCGGGCACGGGGGCGTGGCCAGACATGGGGGCGCGGCCGACGGGCGCGGCGGGGTCAGGGAGGCGGGGGAAGCGGCCGGGCGGGCGCGGGGCTGCTGGAGGAGGCGGGAACAGGGACAAGGTGGGCTTCGACGGGAGCTGTCGCCGCTGCCGCCGCTGGCACCGGGAGGGCGCCGGCCATGGACGCCACCACGCTGGAACTGGACGCGGTGAAGTTCGCGCAGCTGGCGGTGCAGCGGGACCAGAGCGGGCGCTACCAGGAAGCGGTCTTCTACTACAAGGTACGGCGGGGACGCGCCGGTTCCCTCGGGGCGCCGGTGTCTCCTTCTCCTCGCTGCGGGCTGCCTGATGCTCTTGAGTCTTGAGCTGCAGGAGGGTTCTCTCTCCCTGCTTGGTCCCCCGAGGGCCGGAGAGGGGTGTTCGGCACCCCCGCGGCCCGGCACGGCCCTGCAGGCGGAGAGAGACGCGCTGGGTCAGTGCGGCCGCCCCCGCCCTCCCCCGGCGGGTGTGCGCCGGGGACGAGCTGCTGGCCCGGGGAAGACGAGGCGGTGCCCGCCGAGACGAGAGCGGAAGGCCGTGCGTGAGCGTCGAAAGTTTTTCAGTCTCCGGAGCCGCGTCCTTCAGGGCGGGTTGCGAAACGCCTTTTCCCTGCGTCCTGTTTTTAGGTGGGAAGGAGCGCTGGCCGTGCGCTGATGTTTACTGACAGCCTTAGCGGTAGCATTGCAGGTACTCCGCTTAAAAAACGGGAATGGGCGCTTCTTCCAGCTGCTGGAGACACAGCCCCTTTAGTGCTTCTGGGAAGATTCATCATAACCTGAAAACGTCTCTTCCCGGCTGGTTCTACACTTTTATTCCTGGCCTCTCCCCAAGTCCTGCCGGGCCAGAAAGACTGATCAGTTTTATGCTGGCGATGTAAGCCCTGGGCATTTTGGAGAACTACAAGTGGTCAGACTGCTGCTCCTGGGTGTGCAGCTGTGAGCAACTCTGTTGTACAGTCATCAAGTAAATAGAGAGGTTTGTGGTGAAATACAAGATGCTCAGCAGTAAGACAGCTTCAGATCACAAGCTATCAGTGATAGGTTTTCAACCTCGCATGAATATGCTTTCCATTTGAAAACAGATTTTATCATTTCCGTACAGTTTCAGGTTGACGTAGCTAAGGGTTGATTCAGTGTCTTGCTTGATATCTGTAGGATTACTACTGGTATTTAGTAGTGTTTGTGCAACCATTAGGCATTTTCCACCTATGAATATAGTACCTATATTTTTCACCTAATTGTCTCATTTTGTGTTTTTATGTGTCATAAATTTACATTAAAGTTCCGTATCCCATTGATTTCTCACCTGCAAGAAGGTGAAGAAGTTCACCTCTGTGAAGCCTCTGTTTATCCTTATCACAGTAATCATTCCACAAATTCTATTACCCTGACAAATAACTTGTTAAGGGATCTGTAGTTGGCCTTTTATTTCATGAGATGTCTGTGAAATGTAAAAAGTATGGTGTTAATATCATGGTGGCCTATTCACGTAAGTGTGAAAGAATAGGAAAAGGAGTGGTTTTTTTCTTTTTTTTTTCAACTCAGTTGTTAATTTTTTGGAGGGCTAAATTTATATATGTAAACCTTATATATGCAAAAGTTATTATTACCCATAATAACACCAATAAGCTCTGTGTTCATCAGCAGCAGTGTGTGTGCATGGTCTGATAACCATGTGCAGTACTGCATTAGTACTGTGTATTTCTCCTTTTATCTGGGAGAAATTACTCAGTGCTATTCAGAATGAAAATATCTTTTTGTGCAAATAGTCACCCTTGTATGGTTTTGAACTTACATGTGTGTGGAAAATCTTTTTCACATACTGTATACAGGTGATATTCTTGCTAAGTAGAAAAATGCACCCCTGGTAGTCTTGGTGCACTTGAAGCTACATGAGACGAGTGTAACCTAGATACGTTTGACCTTCTGGATGTTGCCTGAAGAATATCTGCTGTGTTAGATTATACAAAATAGTTTAAAAATGCCATTTATTATTTCAGGGATACTTTATTTATTTATTCCAGCACAGTGGAGGTAAGCTCTGGCCTGTTACAGTTTTCTTATCAATTGCTCTAAGAAGTTCAGAGCCCACTGGTGCAATTAGTAAGCATGGGGGAAAGCTTGGGTACTGAACTGGCTTCTGGAGGAACTTGAGCTTAAGGATGAAATATGGAAAATGCTACAGTCATTGCCGTAGACAGCACCAAAACAGACCCATGTGGAGTTCCTGTGGTTAGCAAGTGTGCTTGGCTTCCTGCTACCATGCAACTTTGATAGAAGCCTAGAGAAGTGTTGCGTGTGGACCAGCTTTGAGCAGCTTGCTAATTAATGGTGCTCTGCAGAAATGTCATGATCATATTTGGACACTGATGACTTCAGCCAAAACTGCTGAAGGCTGTTGCTAAGTCTGGCTGTTGACCAGCTGTTAGCAGCTTGCAGGCTGATGATCAGTACTTAGCTTAGTGTGTCTGTGCCACACCACTTGTGACAAACGGTAGTGACATTGGAGAGATCATAAATGCTAAGTCTGAATTTCACATCCATCTGGTCACTGGAAACAGCTGGCATGCTGGCTTCACAAGCACTCTGTGTCAACTGCTTCGGTCCTTTGCAGGTTTGGTTTATAAGATACTTGTTTCCATTGTGCTTACTTCCTAAAACCAGGCAAAACCAATTGTGCTTGAAATCATAGAAGCAACATCAGTTATACACTGGTTTTGCAGCACTGGTTTGGAAATCCACATTTGTTCTTTGCATCATATATAGACCACATACCTTTGTGATACAGCACCTGTTTTGTCAGTCTGTACTTGCAGGATGTCACAGACAAATATACCCATCCCTTAAACATATAGCTGTAGTGCGCTTTTTTCCCCCTGCAAAAAAATAGTTATGTGCTAGACCTTAATGGTGGTTAATTGCTACGTACAAAAGGTACTTCTGCTTAGCCTTCAGTGTCTGTGGATGTTTTATGTGATGTAATATGGAGAATGATGCTGGCAGGGAGCATGTGGTACTTTGTTCTGTGATCTTTCTCAGTGAAAATTTATCCTGGTAACAAATACAGGCTGTATCAGGATCGGTTTTAAGTTTGGGCAAACTAAACAGATGGATATGGGAGCAAACTGCTAGCCAAAATAATGGCCATAAAACACACAAGGGTGCTCTGGCCATAGATCTATGCAGGGCAGCCTCTCTGAGCACCATCTCTGTGAAGCAGCTCTCTAGTTACTCTTTTGCTTTCTGCCTTCCCAGCCTGCTTGCTACGTGACCACCTCCTCTCCTCTACTGCTGGTGGGAAGTCAAGCACTGCCACAGAAGTGGGGGGTTTTCCCATGACAATAATGAGGTCAAAACAAGGTTTCTGTCCTCATTTTTGTGGGGTGACAAATGCTGATTCTCCATATGGTTCAGAGACTGTGTCAGCTCTGGCTGTTTATTGCAACCCTGCCAAACCTTACGTGTTTTTCATAAATTCAGTGAAGAGATAGACAGCTTATGCAACTGAAGGCTTTTTTTCTTAATAGATTTGTACAGTATGGAAAAAGCCTTAATGTGGGTAATGTATTGTGCTCCTGAGCCAGAGGCCTATGCTCCCTCCTGAAAGGAGACTTCCATCCAGTATTTTGTGTACATACCAACAGTTTAAAAAACACCTTGAGAAGCTAGGAAGCCTCACATTTGTAGGCTTTCCAGATTGGATAGCTTTATCTGAGTAATAATAATTAAAAAAAATACTTTCTAAACAAGAGTTATTGGTATGTGATTTTAAAAGCTTTTCTTTTTTTTTTTTACTTTCATTATTACCAGATTAAATGCAAGTAATTGGAATAGCTACATGCTTTTCCTAACTTTAAATTCTCATCTTTAAAACCAAACTGATTTCAGTGCATGCTTGAAGAGTTTTACTTAAAATCTCCTGATTTCATACATTACTATATAAACAGGCCAATGATTTGGTCTTACAGAACTTCTGAATGTTTTTATAGTCTTATAGATTGTCCCAGATGTGAGAAATTGAACATAGTCTAGTTTATAACTTGAAACTTTTTCTTTTGAGCAGAATTTCCCTGCAGCCACTGAGTCTTTTTGCAGATATAAGGGCTTGCTTTCATGCAACTCATGACTGCTGTACGCCCTCTGTTTATGGTAAGTAATTTTCTAGGCAGCAAACATTAACTTTGTCTCCAATTCTTCTCCCTGCAGGAAGCTGCACAAGCCTTGATTTATGCTGGGATGGCTGGGTCCAACTTGGAAAATATTCAAGAAAAAATAAATGAGTACTTGGAGAGAGTTCAAGCTCTCCATTCAGCAGGTGGGTAAAGAGCTTTCTAATTAAACCTCTGCTTAAATTAATTGAGTGGAAAGTTGTTTGCTGCTGTGAAATACATATCAATGGTGTTTGCTCTGTTTTTATTATTCTGATTTTCTTGTCCTTTGTGAAGAACCACAAATACAATGAGCACGTCAATGATTTGAATTCTGATACGTCCTAAATTAAGCACAGACTGACTTTCTAAGGACTTGGGTGTGGGTATTCTTTGATTTTAAATATTCTGAGGAACCACAACTGCAGAGCAAATGTGAGAAAGGCTGTTAATAAAGGTATTATGAGACATGGACCTAAGGAATTGTATATTGTCATAGGTGATGTATTTTCACAAATGATGCAATATTTTATGTGATTAAACATCCTTGTTCTCAGTGTAGTATTAAAGAGATTTTATTTACATAATTTCACTTCTGAAATATCCTGAGAGCTAATCTCTGCTTCAGGGAAGTGTGATGGTGTTTCCTTGTCCTTGCATAGATGTTTGCATCTGATTAGAGCTGCTAGTGTTTTGGTGACATGTTCAGGATGTTTTTACATGTCTACTGCTGTAGAAAGCTAAATAGTTGTGTTTTCATTTAGTTCAGTCACAGAAGACAGACCCTCTGAAGTCAAAACAACAGTTGGACTTGGAGCGTGCTCACTTCCTAGTTACACAGGCTTTTGATGAAGATGATAAAGGCAATGCAGAAGAAGCTATAGAGTTGTACACAGAAGCGGTGGAACTCTGTTTGAAAACAGTATGTTAAGCTACAGGTTAACTTGGTGGAATTATGTGATGGTAAGAAATTCTTCCACTCTCACAAATGACTGACTCTTAAAAGCTGGCTTGAAAATGGAGTACCTGTATTTGTAAAAACTACCTTTTAATTTTTTTTTGTCTGTTTCACTGGGTTTTTTTTAGTGTTTCTTCCAGTCTTTGTTATGTTGCTATACAACACTGTAAATTTATGGGGACTTGTCATTTATGTGTTTTATTTTCCAAACTGGATTATACTAAAATCTCAAAATATTCTTTGAAATTATTCAAAATATTTGAAATATTTTTCATGTTGATTTTTGCGCTGGAGCAAATACCACAAAAACAGAAATTAAAAACTGTTAAAAATGAAGATGACTTGCTAATTTGTCAGCTGTATTAATTTCTGACGACATTAAAAGAAATCATTTAAGGGAAATTGATGTGTGTGACATTTTCTGAAGACATAACAGTCTTCTGATGCCAAAACTATTAAAAATACTACTTGATTACTCAAGTGTTCAGCAGCATAGGTGTTACGAGTGAATTCAGTTCACACTGAAATTAATCAGGATGAATTGGCCATTACATGAAACAATGAAGAATATAATTACAGGTACTGCTTTTCTCCCTTAAGTCCAGTTGCCTTAACTAACTCATTACAAGAAGAGCTCACCATCATAATGTAACTCCACCAAGTCTGTTTTTATTTTCCTCTTCTTTTCAATGTTATAATGTAAAAATATTTGTGGGTTATTAAGGGTGTTATATTACTGTTGCTACATGCTTGAGTAAATCCTTTCCTCTGAATTATGTTAACAGGTTTTACCTAGGCTGAAACCCCCTGGTGATACAGTGTTACCAGATCAAGAGTTAGTAGAGCTGCTCTAGTTTTTCCACTTGAGCTGTTGGAGCAGAACATTTTCAGTTTATTACATAACATTTACTGTGGCAGCATGCTCCTCTTCCTCTGCTGTGCTCCTCCTTCTGTTGTCTCAGTGCATGCAAATATTACTGAAGTTAGTCTGAAAATATCTCATATTAACAACTGCATTTATTGGGCATTTTATTAGGTAAAAGATACTGCTGAAGTTTCTTTTAATCTTGACTAGCATATTCTTTTGTTGACATGATGGTAAGGTTTGTCCCTCGGGGTGACCCAAAAGTACCTACTTCTTCCCAGGATGAAAGCAGATTTAAGGAACTCTGCTATCTTGAAGGTTTCTCCTCAGTATATTCAAGGGAGAGATTTGTTTCTCCCTTATCCTTGAGGTACTCAGAGAGCAGCCATTACTCCTCTTCTGTGGCTGATTCTTAGATGAGTGTGCTGGTGTTCCACCTCCACTACTTACATTTATAAATCTTTAGAAGTCTTTTCCAACCAGGAACCTTCATTTATTTGCAAATGAAATTAGTTGCTTACAGAGGGTGTTTCAAGTTTTGTTTCTTGGGGTGAAAGTAGCTTGCTTTCTGTATCCTCAGTTGACATCCCTGACCTGGAATAATTGGTCTAGGCACAAAGCTAGAACCTGAAACCTGCATGTGGGTGCCACAGGAGAAGCCACGCCTCATGTTGTGTCTCCTGTACATTGTTTGGCTGCAGAAGCCCTGCTTCATCTGTAAGGAAGAGAAAATTATAAACTGTCATAGATGACCTCCCAAATGGGAACAGAAGTTAACACTTCATACCTTTGTCACCCTGTCCTAGGTTATTTAATGGTTTTGACTGCAAGTTAAAAACGTTGTTCTTGCACCTTTGTCTTGTTTGTTTGAAGACAAACTTATTTTTTGAAAGTCAACACTTAAAATCTTTTTCCTCAGTTACGATGATCATTTTAACACACGTGGGGAAAAAGAATTGGAACACATCCAAGTTCAGCAGTATATGCAACATTTTGTTTTGTCTTCTTTCTGCCAATAGTGTTTTAATACAATTAATTCTTCTGGCAATTCTTTTTGTATATGCACTGTTTTCCATGCTGAAGAATTTTAGTCACAACTTCCATCCTATCAAAATTTCACTAGAACAGCAAAATGATATTTGCTTACATAGTATTTTTTCATTCTGACTTTAAAAAAAGAAACAACAAACAAAGCAAAATATTTGCTAATTTCAAAAAGAGAATTGGAAGAAATAGCTAGTTAATCTTAGCTGTAATCTAGAAGTATGACAACTGAGGTTATAAAACATGTTGGTAGTTTTTGGATGTGTAGATTTTTCTTTTATTTTGTACTTTAGGCTACTGAAACCTCAGAAGCAGGCCTACAGTCCAAACTGAAACAGCTGGCTCGACAAGCACTGGATAGGTGAGTACCGCTACTGTTAGTAAACATACTTGCTGTCAGGTCTAAGTGCACCCTCTGAGTTGGATTCTCAGTCTAACATGTCTGTGTGGATTCTGTGTTGACTCATGTCCTTCAGAGTTCACCCTGGAGCTAGTTGCCAGCTGCTTCACTGCTGACAATCCTCTGGGAATCTTGGGACATGCAGAATCAGGAAAGAACTGTGTGCTTCTTAGAACAAATTCAGTACTTCAGAGATGGAATCCAGAGTACTATAATTGTTGGCCTCTATAAAAGATGCTGAATTTAGGCTAGCATGAAGTCAAGGTGTCAGTGTCCATCCATAAGGAAGACAGCTTGGAAACTGGGAAACACTTTTCTTTACAATAGCAATCTAATTTCGTGGTAGTGAAATCTCTGTCTGAAACAATTTACGCAAATGTACATTCAGCGTACCTCTTTTTAAATCAGCTCTATGATGGTGAATCCCAGGCTGTGTTGGGCTAAGTTTCAGTATAAACTGGGTTTTAGCACTTCTCAATCTGTGTTGAGGAAAAAAATCCCTATATTTTGCATGTATGTGACTATCCAGCAGCTTAATGTGGCAATAAGAAAATATGGCTCCTGCATACACAATGTTCAAGCAGTTGAAAGTTTGGGTTGTGAGAATGCCCGTGGGTTTTACTATTATTGTACCTGCTAGACAAAATAAATCTGGAAGGTATGAAAGGATACAGATCAGTTTTCTCTCTGTGTTTCCGTGATCTTGTTCTGAGATTCCACATAATGAACACTTAAACAAATTCTCCTATCAGCATAATTTAGAGGCAATAAAAATCTAATGAGTTCTGTCAAAAGCAGCTTGTATGAGTTGGAAATGCTATATTTTAATTGATTCAGGAACAGAAAAATAAAGAAGTACCAGCATCAGAAATAGATTTTTGTTTTTTAGAGGAAAGTACTGTTGGTCAACTTGGGCATTTGCTCATTCTGTTTAACATATGTGGGAACATGAACCAAGAAAATCAGTAAAAGAACTGTAATTATATTTTTATCACTGTTGTAAAGAAATGCGTTCTTTATTTGCTTTAGAGCAGAAGCACTGAAGGAATCTATGTCAAAGTCATCTCAGAAAGAAAAGCCAACTGCAGCAAAACCAAATCAGCCAGTCAGAACATTCTTTCCACTGGGACCTGATTTTTCTTTAAATGATAAACCACAGACAATCAGAGCAGTACAAGCTAGTGAATCTCAGCGTCAGAGATACACTGCAGAGGAGATAGAAGTACTCAGGTAAGTCTAAGACTTTTGAAAATGAGTTCATGAAAGGTCTGGCTCTGAGAAGCCAAAGTGCAAAGTTATTTTTATAAATCTAAAAAAAGATTTATACTGATACATCTGTAAAGATACAACTGCTACTTCACTGGAAATTGAAGGACCGTAGTATTTTACATTACTCTGCCTTCTATTACATCTGGTTCCTTTTACTTTGGTTTTTATTAGAGGTGAAATAAGCTTGAAATAATCCATAAAACCATTAACCTAAATTGTGACTTTGGAAAACTATCAAAATTATAATGTTGAAGAGGTAGTTGTCTTGTTTTCAGAAGCATTGTGTATTACTAGTTTTTAAAAACTTATTTTATTGTTACCTTCTGTAAGTTAATCTTCAGAAGATGATTGATAGGTTTATAACTCTTCTTTTTTGTTTTTCTTCTGACTTGTAGGAAGACTTCAAAGATTAATGGCATTGAATATGTACCTTTCATGAGTGTTGATCTGAGGGAACGTTTTGCCTTCCCTATGCCTTTTTCGTAAGTATACTTCAATTGCTGAGCTTCATTTTTGTTTTTATTTTCAAAACTTTTCCATATTTACTATTTCTGTATTTTCTTTTTCAGGGTTTAAAATTGTTTACATAGGCTTTTAAGCATAATTTAGGCAGAGATATTTAAATACTACCACTTCCTTCTTCCACTCTGAACTTTATTGTAAGCTGATCCTGCTCTATAGTACTTTTGCACTTGTGTCTTCACAAGCCTATAAAGATAATATTATATTTGGCTTTTTGGATTATTGGGCTGGGCTGGCAGCTTCAGTCTGTTTTCTGATGCTGCTCCATGCTAATGAGTTTAGCTCTGTTGCCTGTAATATGGAGGTGATAGCTGTTTCCTGTGTAAAGGGCTGTTCTAAGGAAGAGTGATATATAACAGCTAGACTTTTATTCATAAGCAATAATAAAAAGATTACACAGCCAGAATAGATAAAGACATTTGGGTTTGGTTGAATTTTTTTAACATTTTTGCCTTTTTCAGCCTTAAAAATCACAAACTTAGAAGCAGTGTTCTTGAAATTGTTTTACAACTTTATAATTGTTCTGTGCATATTTTTCACCATCTATCAGACATATTTAAGACTGCATAAAAAGACATATTTAAGACCATAAAAAGCTCTTTTAAACTGCTGTTGATTCTACTTTTTTTTCTCTCTTAAACCTAGTGATAAGTGTGGGAAGCTACCGTTATCCCCCAAACAGAAAGCAATGTTTGCCAAGTGGGTGCGACCAGATGATATAACAAATAACCCTACAATGATCTATACTGTATCAAGTTTCAGCATAAAGCAGGTAAATTGTTCCCAAGGAAAATTGTGTGCTGCTAGTGGTTTATCATGGGGAACTTTATTGTTCAAAGAGGAATGCCCAAATATGAGAGTGCTTTCCTTGGCTCTTATGAGTTTAAATAACTAGAAAAAATTTTGCTCTGTAGGGGGCTCATGTCGAGCAAGCATACATTTTCTGCCTCTTTAATAGTGGCTTTGCTTCTTTTGGTTTAAATCCTTCCCTTTTGAAGGGAATTACTAACTGACTGTTTTTCTTCCCTCCACACACTGCATTCATCTCTCAGTATCTGAGTTAGTCATAAATGTCCTCACTGGTTTTCTTTTCTTTGTAGACAATAGTGTCAGATTGTTCTTTTGTGGCATCACTAGCTATCAGTGCAGCATATGAAAGAAGATACAACAAAAAACTGATCACAAGGTAAGTAGCTCTTGCTTCGTAAGATCTTTTCAGACTTAATACTGCCAGGCTTTTGCAGCATGTTCTGTGGCAGCTGTACACAGTGAAAAAACAGCATTTGTTTCACCTTCATCTCCCTTGGACCCATGTGGTTTCAGTACTTCTAAGCTGGAAGTCAACTTTATATTGAAACAAAGGATTTGAAGTCTAACAGCAAAAAGCTATTAGACAAACATTCCTAATAAAAATTTTGAGTCAAAATTTGGAACAGATCGTGAATTTATTCACCATAGACATGTTCAAAGAAACAACAGATTTCAGACATTTATATATGCTTTAATATCTGAGATTTTTTTATAGACACTCCCAAAAGTCTTGCCCAATTTATTGCATCATGGTATAGGTATTCTGTTTCTTTATTACTACCAGAACATCTCATCTGTCTTTGTTTAGTGGATAACCCAAGTTTTATCCAGCTAAGCAGCACTTTATTAAATTTGCTGTCCTGGTTAGACAATTACCACTGAGTAAGTTTTCTGGGGTGTAGCAAGCCTATGAATTGGCTCCCTTACTATACCTGCAGTGTATTAATCAGGTTTTCTGGGGTGTATAGGTCTTTGACTCCTTAACTTGCTCAAGATAGCTTTCTTTTTCTATGACATTTTATTCATCTCTAGTTATATGACAACCATTAAACAGTTCTCTATTGAATTTTGTTCTTCAACTGTTGATTAAGTTCTCTAAGAGGTATGGGTTCATGGAGTTCCTTTCTGCAGGTGCTGTGAGATAATTTCTCAGGGTTTTCTACTGACACTTAGCCAGCACAAGTCTAAATCAAAGCCATCTAAAAACACAGTCAAACATTTCTTGACTAACTAAGCATAGTTCATTACAAATTTTTTTTAAAATCACAAAACTCCTGTGTAAGTAAGCTATAACTCACTGTCAATATACATATATACTTCTGTATATATGTATATTGACATAGAGACACTAGAATCTAACTTCAGATGTGCTTTGAGGAGTCAGATTAATTTGGAAGGATTTTGTATTTGTTTGGGATTTTTTAAGTATAAACTTTATTTTTAATGCTCTCTAGTTTCATTTTACTGCTTTGTTAGCTGCTGTGCAGCAGGTGGTGCATTTTACATCTCACTGTAGAATAAATGTTAACAACACTATCTCAGCTCCACTCAGTTGGCATTCTATGATAAATTTGCCATGGGTTTTCTGGACTTTGCTGGGAGGCTCTTGCCAGACCAGTGTGTGAATGTTTTTGATTGTTTCATTTTAACCTATTCTTTTAAGAACTGAATTTGTATTCTTTTCAAGAGCAGCAAGTTCTGCACTGCCTTCTCCTTCAAAAGTTGGACTTGTCATTCTGACAGATATTTATATTGTAGACTTGTAAATACTGCTTGTTTAATCATAAGATAAGTTTGCTTGCCTTGCTTCTCTTCGTGAAACAATGAGGTTACTTATGTTCTTTTTGCTACTATATTAGTAGAAAGCTGCAGCAAGAGCAGGGCCTGAAAAAACATAAAACCTATTTAAACATGATTATTTTTACTAAATTTGAGTTTCTCTTCATTAAAAATTCCATATTTCTGTTCAGTGTAAATTCCATAAACAGACTGTGTTAACCCTGCTTTTATCATTGTAAGTGTAGATACAGCCAAGTCATTTGTGTAATAATTTCCTCATTTTCTTTTTTTTTTTCTTTTCTATTAACAGTATAATTTACCCTCAGAATAAGAAAGGAGAACCAGAATATAATCCATGTGGTAAATACATGGTGAAGCTTCATATCAATGGTGTTCCTAGAAAGGTAAATGTTTTTGGGGAACTTAGTACTGTTACTGTATAAGTCATGGGTTTTAAAGGCTTGATCAGCTTCACTATGAAGTGCTTGCATAGCAAAAACTTTAGGCAGGTGTTTTTTGGAAAGTAGTTTTTAATTGTTAAACCTTTTTAAGATTCATTTTGAAGTATGCACCCACATACTTCTTCTGTCTGTTCTTCTATAGGTGTTCATAAAAGTAACCTTACATTAAATTAATGTAATTAAATGCCTTGTATTACTTAACAGAATTGTGAAAACCAAACAGGAACAAAGCTATGTATCCCCTATTTATAAATTAGATGTGCACTCTTCCACTGACTCTTAGAAAGAATTAAAAAATATAGAGGGAGGTATGAGGAAGAGTATGGATATGAAATGACCACAGAGGAATAACTCAACTGATAACTCAAGCAAGGCCTTGCTCAACTACAGATTTCTAGTAAGAAGAGGAAATACCTGAAAATAAAAGTTCACAAACTCACAAACTACTTAATTTTCTTTCCAGTGCAATAAATAAAAACATAAAATAATGTATTTTTCCTTGTAATACTTAACTGTAGCATAGATCATAGTGACTGATGAATGTTTATCAGAGTTCAGAAGTTGAGTGGTTATATTTGTGGGGTGGAAAAGTAGAGGGAAACTCCTTAAAGGCTCTTAATTGTTAAGGTATAACCTCTGGGTCAGGAAGTCCTTGAGCTGCAAAATTCCAGAATCTGAATGTTTCAGGAAAGTATCATTTTTGTGTCTGCCTTGCTCTTAGTTTTCTTTCCAAAATAACTCCTAGTGGCTGCCTTTTGTCAGGATGAATGGCCATTTACTCTCCTATGAAAAGGTCTATTCATTCCTGCACAGATAAGATTTGACCAGAGAATGTGCTGTGTTGGTAGCTTGCATTTGTAAAGGACCAGTGCCAACAGGAAACTGAAACACCTATTCACAGGAACTGTTTCAGATTACTGCAAATATGCAGTAAGAATCTGTAATGATGATGAATATATAGTACTTAAAGAAGAAATGTTACTACTGCCAGAGCTGCTGCTTTAAGGTGTTTTTCCTCTTTAGAGAGAAGAAACTTAGATCTGGAACTCGAGGCTATGAAAGTGATATGACACTATTTGTTTCCTTAAAGATAAATATTTATTTCTCTGCTTCCTACCAAGTATAGTCCATGCTCTGATTCCTAATTAGATGAGGAATATTATTAAGCTTTTCTTTACTTTTTATGCTTGTAATTTCATGGAACCTTTCCACAAGTGCCTTTGGCAGTAACTATTGCACACTTTGTAAGACTGTACTGTTACCATCAGTCAAGGCAGCCACTCACATGTCACCCAGTTAGACCAATGCAATCAAGAGCTGGCAGAAGAATTTCTTGTTCACTTGGGCAAACCACTGCAGGATTGATGGAAGTGTCCATATGTGAGAATAATGGTCAGGTCTGTCTTTGTCTGAAAAGCTTTGTATTAATGAGGGTTTTATCTTCTGATTACGTTCAAAATACTTTATTTGGTTGATGATGATTTTTCATTCATTTCACACAGGTAATCATAGATGACCAGTTACCTGTTGATCATAGTGGGGAACTTCTCTGCTCTTATTCCAATAATAAGAATGAATTATGGGTGTCACTAATAGAAAAAGCTTACATGAAGGTCATGGGAGGATATGATTTTCCTGGATCAAATTCTGTAAGTATGAGATTATTTCAAAGAGGAAAATATTCCACTTAAATAATAATGGATAAAATAATTTCCTTCTAGTGAAATCAGAGTGAACAGCTCGGGGAGACAAGTGTTTGGTTAGACATTCTCTTAATTTTTTTCTGTTTCTTTCACAAATATTTTTAGCTGTACTTAATGAAATTATTCCATCAAAACAGAATGAGCAAGACATCTTGATGGTCAAAGTTAATCTTAGTCCTCAGACTTCAGTATTGATGGTTGTTTGTATAGATTCTAGATGGAGGTGTTGGGTGAAGTCATAAATTCTCTTTGGCCATGCCAATACTGCTGATTTTGGTTTCTAACTATTTCAATAAATAGGCCAGTTCTCCCTCATTAGTTAATGGAGTCAGCTAGGAAAGGAACAGTCTACTCATTTAGAAGATCTATATAGAGTGAGGAAGTACTTTGATCTGTGCAAGTTTGTTTATCAGATTGTTCCACTCATCTCCATAAATATGCATTGGGTTTCTATAATGTGGTTACCAAAGAAACAGTCAACATATTACATACAAGTGACATGCAGGTTATTCTTTAAAGAGGGTTTGCTGAAATGAATAGCCCACAGAATTTGTTACTTAGGAAGCCTTTCTGATTTTAACTTTATACTATTAAAATTTTAAAGATTTTTTTTTTGTACTTTGTGGTGTTAATTGGTGTCTTGACAATCACATTCTTGGTGGGTATACTTGGTAATCGTCACCTCTTGAAAGACTGTTATGGAGACAAATGTAGCTTTGTATAAGGGGTAAATGTAGGACACATTTTTATGTGTCAGGCTGCTTTGCTTTGAAGGCCAAAAGCTGGTGAAAATAACTATGTTTTATTCCCATTGTCATCCTCTAACTTGCTATCTGGAAAAGCAGCTTGACTGGTGACATTTAATCTCCACCCTTCCTGCCCTCTCCACTTTCCACTGTATTCCAGCTTCCTTCTGTAATCAGGGTTACTTACAGTCAGACTGTCTTGTACTTTTAATTCGTCAAATTCCCACCCTCACAGTACTGATTATTGACACTTCAAGCATTTACAGTCTCTGCTTTTGCTTTGAGGAGTACAAAGCAAAAGAATAGGAATTAAGAAATATTTGAAGGAGTTGAGAAATTAAAGCACCTTGTTATGGAAATAGATGTCAGTGTCAGCTTTATCAAAAAGAATAAAAAACCCAAACCCTGAGCTTTAGAAAAAACCCCCATAAATTATTCAAAATGCATATATAATAGCAAGGTACCAAACAGTACTTCTGAGATATGTTTTCCAAATCTGTAAATCAATGAAATAAATAGAACACATCACACAGTTGAGCATGACTGATGATTCTGATATGCTTCCATTGCTCTGAAATTTCATCAGTTCACTTTTCAGCTTGTTTGTTGATTTATTTTTTTTTTTTAAGCTACTAGGAAATGATGTCCTTGTCTAATCAAAGAATTTTTGTTTGTTAGTCTTAATCTTGACCCTTTTATGTGCAGAGCTGTATTGTAACTTTTGTGTACTTGATTTCTTTCAAGGCATTTTATAAGCTGTGTACAGACATCATATGTTTATATATGGATTATCTGTTCTGATTTCTTTTGAATACTTTCATTTCAGAATATTGATCTTCATGCACTGACAGGTTGGATACCTGAAAGAATTGCTATGCACTCTGACAATCAAGCCTTCAATAAAGACAGCACTTTCAGGATGCTTTATCAGAGGTAGACATTTTTTCTTTCCTAAGTAATTAAAATGCTTGCTGTGTATTAGCTGTGTTACCATTGTAAAAGAAGTACAGTCACCACAGATACTTCAACAGCATTTTGGTACTGCTACAAATTGTGCTTTTTAAACCTCCGTGTGCTTTCTGGAAGAAGAAGAATTGAGGTATTGGTGGCTTTGATAGAACAGAAGATTAAAATCCTGGGGAATTTTGTGCAACAGAATTCTTCTCCTTTATGTATGAATAAAAAAAAATAACCCTTTCCTTGATAAAGAAAACAGAATATAGAGTCAGAGAAGAGTAGTTTGGAACCAATATACCACTTATATTATATCTGGTACCAGTTATAATATATACCAGTTAAGTGTTTAAAAAGAAAAAGGATATGTGTGTTGAGTTTCCACACAGTTTCCCAGAACTGTATTATGTCTGCTGTCCTTAGCAAGAAGATATAATACAGTATTTCTAGTTGTATCACAAGATTATGCCCCATTAGTAAATCTCCTGGAGGAGCAACAAAAGTCCATCAAAACTGCAATACTGATTTTCAGACCTACAGCAACAGTAGGTGGATTTGATGGTCTTAAAGGTCCGAAGTAAATGATTCTATTATTTTGCTTATGGTGTAAGAGCTGTAAAGTATAAATGCCAAATATACCAAGTACTTTGATTTCTTTCATAACAGTTTTGTGCAGCCAGTGTCTTATGTATTTCAGTGCAGTAGAAGACTGAAACATCTGCATCCACGATAAAAGAGTCTTTCTACGGTGTTTTTTCAGTTGCTTAGGAGCTCTCAGAGCTGTCAACAATTTTTCACATGTTCTGGTGTTGTAATTTGAAGGTGTGACTGAAGTTAGGATGGGATCTAGCCATTGGAGCATCGCTGTTGTTCACCTGTGCTAGAGTGAAAATGTGTTGATCCATATAGTCCAGTGATCCTGTGATCTATCTAGGGACACTGAGTATGTACTTGGATTTTTAATGTAGGCTGGAAACATGCTAGTGTGTTTTCATAACAGTAATTGTTACAAAATTAACAATTGCTATTCAGAACACTAAACTTAAGTATAAAGAGCTGCAGAAGTATAGAAGCATGAAATTCTCATTCTTCAGAATCCCAGGGCTGTGACAGACTTGATAATTTGCTATCTATAGTCATCAAGTAAGTGGTGATGGAACCACATTTGTGCTCAGCTGTGGATCTGTGAAGTATCTTAAAACTGACACAGGCTGAGCTTCAGGTTGATAAGTGCTGAATTTTGTTTAAGAGAATATGAAATTATATTAAAATAATCTTTTTTTAATTTAAACTATATACTTAATTCTGAAAGAAAAATAGTTCCACTTTCTCATATTTTCTTCAGGAGTGATTTCTGCTGACAAAAACCCCTGTATCCCAGGTTTTATAAAACAGGGTCGTGATAATGGACAGTGTACAAACATGCTATTGCAGTGTCTGGAAAATGTTAGATTGCAACTTGTGAGATTTAATTAAGCTTTTTTTTCACCTCTTTTTCAACAGATTTCACAAGGGAGATGTCCTTATCACAACAGCAACAGGGGTGATGTCTGAAGAGGAAGGAGAAAAGTGGGGTTTAGTTCCAACCCATGCATATGCAGTCTTGGATATAAGAGAATATAAGGTATCAAGTGAAACTAAAGGTGGTTTTAAACTCCTGTTTTAAACCTGCATGTGTTTCTAGGTTTACCCTAGATGGGTAGCTACTGATTTTTTTTCTCTAATGGCTAATGTGTTTTTTGTCTTGGACTCCACTGGGAAATTTCAGAAAACTTGATGATTCTGTGTTTTCATGATCCATATAAAAACCACTTTCAATATTTAAAAATGACTGTAACAAGATGAACTGACAATTTTACTTTGTGTGGTTTTTTTAGGGACTTCGATTTCTTCAGCTAAAAAATCCCTGGAGCCACTTACGTTGGAAGGGACGATACAGTGAAAATGACACAAGAAACTGGACCCCAGATTTACAAAAATACTTGAACTTTGATCCCAGGACAGCTCAAAAAATAGACAATGGTAATAAGGTTTTAAAAGTTATTATAGATCTTTGTGGTGTATCCCCTGCAGGAAGGTGGAAAGAAATGCTTACACACAAGGAGAGTAAAACAAATACTAGAAACTAAATAGTCCAAAAGTTTAGGAAGTATTTGTGTATTTAAATCTGTCATTTCAGGTTTTTCTGGGGTTTAAGTAATCTAGACTGTTAAATATATATCTGAAATTCATTGACAAGACAATACCTTCTTGGTTAAGTGTGCTGTCTCAGTTTGTGGGAGTTCTGTGCAAAGAGAACATTCTGACAATAAACTGTGTAATGCTGCTTTTTAATACATGAATGGGCTTTTTGTGGGTTTTTTCCTCTGCAACATTTTCAAATATGTATCAACATGCTTACTGTAATCAGTATTTAAATCAGTTTTTCTGCTGCAGCAGCTGCATTTTACTTTCAGAAAGATGTTTCTGCTTTTTCACTGTGTCCTCATTGCTGTCTGCAAATCCCTGAGGGAGCTGTTTTGTTCAGTGCCACTGTTTTTACAACACTGTACCTCCAAATCCTTTAGATTATAGCATTTATTGATAAGCCTTGTGCAGATGCCTGATGAAAACTTTTTATTTAAACATAAAAATAGCAGCCCTGGATTTGTGACAGTTATAATAGCTTGTTATTTATTTACCCATTAATTTTGTAAGTAGTTTGTAGCATCTAGTTGTTAAAATTTTATATGAAATTACTCCAGTGGACTTATTCCTTCTAAGTGGATTTACACTTTGGTCTTCTTGTTTCTGTGTAGTTATTGTGACTGTTCTTTAGTGCTGCAAGCCCTGCAACTGCCTGTGTCAGAGACATGATTCATAAGGCTGCTACAACAGGCACTGTTGTTGGCTGGAGTTGCAATTAAGTGAGCTATGGAGAACTAGAATAAATGCATAAGAATGTTGCAAAGATAAAGCAAATTTAGGGTGCAAAAACAAGTGACATAGGTATTGGATGAAGTATCTTAGAAATACATTTAAGCATACTCACATGTTGATTGAGTACTTGATTGTGCTGGATGACAGCTGATGTAAGTTGTTGAATTTCTGGAACCTGTTTGACTGTGGTTTTTGTTTTGTTTTTAAGAAACATAGGAAAGGGGAGATCAGGTCAGAATCACCTAATGATGTCTCAAAATAGCAGATTTTCTCATACCTTCTGCTTAGTGCTTGAGAAGGGAAAAACATTCTGACAGCTTCAAAAAGTCCCAGATAACAAGCAGACATTAACTTGTGTTTTCTTGCTTTAATTTGGTTAGGGGGGCAAGTTTAAATGAAGCAATTTAGGCAGTTCAGACATTACTACTACATTTTGCAGAAATGTTGGCTTATATGACCTGTACCATTTGCTCAGAAAGAGACTTTTGAGACGCAAGTAAAATCAAGTTATCTGTTAAGAAAATAATAACAACATTTCCTTTTCAGGCATTTTCTGGATTTCCTGGGAGGACCTCTGCCAGTACTATGATGTTATTTATTTGAGTTGGAACCCAAGTCTTTTTAAAGAATCTACATGTATTCACAGGTTGGTCCAAAAGATAAAATTTTTGTTTCAAAATCTCAGTAAGTGTTCTGATGTGATGTTTCCTTCCTTCCATTCTTCCAGGTTACAGCTGGGGGTTGGAATTCCAACCCTGTTTTTTTGAGCCTGACTTTCCCAGCCCAGGCCTTGTTTTTGACTACTTCTGTAACATCAGTGGAGCTCAGTGACCCTTGTGATGTTGCTGTGGAACTGTAATTGTGTAACCAGATTCTGACCTCAGTCCCACATCTCCCTGTCAGAATAAAAAACAGATTTTTGTGCAGTCCATCTCTAAGCAGTGCCCAGACACTTAAGTGCTTAAGTGACCTAGTTATTATTTGGAATTCATTTTTCTGGCCACTTGCAAGTGAGTTGTGTGGCATGTGTTGTCTTTATAGGGTGTGTTCACTGACATCAGGGTAGTTTAACTAGTTATGTGTTTTAGCAGTTGTATTTATCATAAATAATCTTCCTTGCCTGCTGATTTGTTTTCTGAATGGGATATTACATTACCAAAAATCTATTACATTCAGGGGTTTTGTCTCCCAGTTTGAAGATAAGTGTGTGTATCTGTGTCTTGGTTTTGGAAAGCCAGGGTTTTTATATTTTTCCTCTCCACTAGGCTGCACTTTGCCAATCCTTCCACACTGTCCCTGCAGGTGTTAGCTCTGCACAAGCTCCTTCATCCACAGTGTGACTGCTGAGCTTATCTGTAAAGGCTCCTTCCATTTTTGCGCTCCAATTATTTCTAAAATACACTGTGGTGATGATAATGTGTATGCTAAAGTCAGAGCTCACCTACTGGTCTGTCTGTCCTTACATCATCAGTGACTGTCTTCCCTCTGTCTAGGGAAAAGCCTTAGCAGTGGCAGTTGCCATAAAATGCACAGTAACAGCAGTGATAATTTGAAGCTTTGTTAATGCAACCTTCCACACATGCTGTTCAGCTTTACAAGTGTGATAGGGATAAGGAGACTAAGGAATAGCTGTATACACTTCTGTTTCCAGTGTGCCACACTCTATGTTCAGTCATCAGCACATTTTGGGGTTCTTTTTTTTCACTGTATTTTTCTTGTCTAGACACTTCAAAAGGCAGCAGGCAGATTCTGCAGCAGGGCACCTCAAACGTCTTTAACACTTCTGGCAGTGCACCCTTCCAAGCATGAAACAGGGCAATTTTTAAAATAAAAATTGCCTCAGGAAAAAAAAAAAAAAAACAAAAAACTAGTGGAGGAAAAGATTTGGCAAGCTTTTGAAAGATAGTTTTCTACAGTTACAGAAGTGTAGCTGTTTTTCATTTAATACTGGTGTGTGCAATCATAGATATGGTTGTGCAGCCCAGGCTGCTTAAATGGTTCTGCTTTTTCTGTGCTTTGTGTGGTTGCAGTCAGCAGCCAGGCTATTTATGTTTAGCATTTTTTTTTATTATCATACATGTATTGTGATGAACTCATTTACAAAACAAGGTTCTAAAGATAATGCTTCTGATGTGACTGTGTTATGTAACCACTGCCACAGATTCCAGTAGAAAACTAGGCTTTGGTAACTTGTTACTGATAATATCTGTGTATGTGTAGGATTTGGAGTTGGTTTCAAAGCACAGATTAGTTTCTTACTGGTCTAATAACGTGTCTGTATCACTTTCAGTACGTGGGATGCAAAGCAGGGCCCGGTGAAGGATGCCTACAGCCTGGCCAACAACCCTCAGTACAAGCTGGAGGTGCAGTGTCCACAGGGTGGTGCTGCTGTCTGGGTCCTGCTCAGCAGGCACATCACTGACAAGGTGCTGGTTCTGCACTGCAGAGCTTCTCTAAATCTTTCTAAATGGCTTTCTCTTATTAGTGTGTTACTGCCTATGTTCAGGTGTGTATGCCTGTGTACATGTAGAATTCTTTAATTCAGCAGGTACATGTACCTCCAATTGAAACAATAAATTGGAGCTAAGTGATTCTATTCCACCATAAATGTTCTGAAGTAACTTTGACTCCTGGGGCCTGAATAAATTAAATTAGTGGATGTTTGTTTACTTCAAGCATTTGAAAAAGAATGCTGTTGGGTATCCAAATAAGATCATACTGTGTGGTAATCAAAAGGGATGGTAGAAGGTGTACTTGATGCTGATTAAGTATTCACAATTTTCCACAGAATTGCACAACTCTGATTTATGTTTTTTTTGTGGGTTTTGTTTTTATAGGATGACTTTGCACACAATCGGGAATTCATTACGATGGTTGTATACAAGACTGATGGCAAAAAAGTTTACTATCCAGGTTAGTGTACTTTAATTGCCAAGAAACTGATGTTATAAATAAATGAAGAAGCACACAGAATTTTGTGGAAAGGCACTTTTTGCTTTAAATCTAGATGTCACATTAAGGGGTCAGTCTTCTGAAATCATTGTTTTGCTCTGTTTGATCCTACTTAAAGTCTACACTGAAGGAATAGGCCATTCTACACCACTCTTAAGAGTTCTACATAGTCCTGCTGACACTTACTTTGATGCAACACTTTATTTTTTCTTTTCTGTTTATTTTTCAGTGCCAGAAGTTAATGCTTAGAAGATGATCTGTGTTAGTTTCTCTGATAGCATAATTATTTCCCATTTGTGAAATTATTTAAAGGTCTACAGGTTCCACAAAATGAAAAGAATCAGGGTTAATTGTCCCATGAACATAGCTTAGTAAATTACCTAAGCAAGCTTATGAAATATAGGTGAACAGCATATTTCCAGGTATCAGGTATGTAATGTGTAAAATATTCCAATTTTATCAAAATCTCACTCTTGGTCATTTTATGTCAGATTATTTTTAGCTGGAAGAGAGGTTTGCTGTAGCTGTGAAGTCACCAGGTACACTTTATTTCAAGAGAGATAGCAGGTCTGAAACACAGGCTGAGACACAGGGTGTAAAGGTAATGCCCAGGTTGAATGGATAGACTGAAACTTTAAGGTAGAGCTAATAAGATCATATTTTTATTTATTCTTTCCATTAAGTTAGAGATTGCTAAAAATATTCCTTGGAATTATTTAGTGAAGGTGCATCCTAAAACAAGCAGGATTTGGCCTGTTGCTTTTACAGATAGGAACATCTTTAGAACCAGGTTTGCATTCAGGTAGCTGCTCATGCAACAACTCCCTTAGTAGATTTTAAAGCTTTTTTTCACCAGAATGGAATTGGTGGGACTTTTTCTATTGGAATGGCTAATAAGCATTGTATTGTTCACATGTGATCTTGTTCAGTGAACTCTGCTGACCAATTCTCCCAGAATCCAAACTTCCCCTAGGACCTGTCTTTCTGTGGAAAGATCTGTTGACACCTGACCAAATCATCATCTGTTTTTACAAGAGCTGCTCTGTGAGGAGAAGCAACTGCCCAAGTTGCTTCTAGTGTTCTTGGTAGTTGTAATAGTGCTTATTTTACATGTGTGTCTCACTGCAAACGTTCTTAAGTGAGCAAACCCAAACACAATTGTATAGTAGAGGGAATTGTTCAGTTGTGCTTGAAACAGACAGCCTAGCAAGACCAGTAGCAAAAACTGAATGATTGATGTGTTTTGTCTTGCTACACAAACTCTTTTAAAAACTTCTGATCTCACGAGCTCAAACTTGTTTAAAACCTTTTTCCGTAGAAATAGATTGGTCAAGCTGCAGTATTATTTTTAACCATCTGTTAAAATAAGATGAGAACAAAGCAACTTAATCCTTTGGCAGCAAGGCCGAGACTTCCCATTCCTAAGCTTCTTATTGTTTTATATTAATCCTTTCCCCTCTCCCATGTTGCTTTGTGGAAGAAAATAAAAGGATCTGATCCTGGACCTATTGAAGTAATTGGCTAGACTTGGTCCTGCTTCACTGAAATTAAAAGAAGTCTGGAAAGAACCAATTAGAGGCCAAATAACAAATTACACTGTCTAATTGTAAAAGCAAACATTTGGGATCTTTTTAAGTACCACATGTGCATTGGTATTGGGATGCAACTGCATCTGTGTAATGATCACAGAATTTGAAGAGAGAGGGAGAGAAAGCGTGCATGATTTAGTTAAAGGAATTAACTAATGTTTTGAAGTATTGTTTACGAGTTGGCCAAAGATTTTGGCAGCTGGCATTCTGAAACTGTCCACCCAATGAAGTAAGAGCAGACACTTCAGAGATTTTCAAAGAATGCTTAAACATTCATTATCTTTCTCTTGAAATTTCAACGTAAGTACAGTAGTCTTCTTGGAGTAGTGACATTGGTGGGAGATGGATAAGCAGTCCTTGCAAGTCTTAGGATTTAAGCTGTACTTTCAAGCACAGAATTGGTGTCTTGTTATGTGTGATATACCTCTCTTGAAAACAGTAGTTGATGTTAAGACTGTCCTTTTTATGGGTAAGTCTTGAGGCTCTCCTCTGTTCAGAGCACTTGGGTCTGTTCAGTCTAATCTTAGAAGTTTACCAAGGTGATGGATTTTTTTAGTCAGGGAAAAATTATCATTCTTTCCTTTTTCAGCTGATCCTCCTCCTTATATTGATGGTATTCGGATCAACAGTCCTCATTATCTGACCAAGATAAAGCTGACCTCTCCAGGTTCCCATACATTCACCTTAGTGGTGTCCCAGTATGAGAAACAAAACACCATCCATTACACCATCAGGGTAGGTGCTGTTGTTTCACAATGAAGGTAAACAATTGAACAGTTAAGGGTCCTTTGTTTTTATATTTGATAAAAAGGGTATTTCTGAATATTGCTATTTTGGGGAGGGAAGTTATGAATGATGGAGCAGAACCACTGGATGAAGTGTTTGATAATGGTCTCCATTTGTAGTTAAGATATTAATGTGGTTTCAGTAACAAAATTTTAGTAACAAAATCAGCTGAAAAATACTCTTATTTCCTAGAATAAAAAAAGTATCTGTATACAGTATCTGTATACATTGTCTCTCTTTGTATCCAAAAATAAATCTATTATTTAAAGCCATTTTAGATCCTGGTTAAGATTTAAAGACTTTCGACTTCTCTAGGTCTTGACTTAGGATTTGGGTTTTTCTCTTAGCTGGTGAGTCACACAGTGATCAATGCCTGATATTTTTTCACTCAAAAAAGAGTTTGTTTCCATTTTGCTTTTTTTGTTGGTTGGGGTTTTTTTTGGGGGGGGGGTTTGTTTGTTTGTTTGTGGGGGTTTTTTTGGGGGGGGGAGGGGTTGTTAAGAAAAATTAAGTAGAACAAGTCTTAGTCCCAGTCCCTTAGTTTGAATTTTGTGTTTGACACAGGGTCATCTGATGGGTAATACAGGCATGTAGTGAACAGGTATCTAATAATGTTGTGTAAGCAATTCTGCTTTTTTTTAATTTGTCATGATTCCATTTGAAAAGTGTAAGATGAATGTGTGACCTGCTGCATCTTTTACAATACAGGTGTATTCCTTGTGCAAGTTCACCTTTTCCAAGATTCCTACACCTTACACCATTTCCAAACGGGTAAAGAAACATTTTCTTTTATAGGTCGCTGGTTTGGCTTTTCTATATTTAAGATATACAAGGTTTTTAAATATATTTTGATACTACTGCCCCACCTCCACCACAGAGTGTGTTGTTGCAGCTGTACCATTGCAGACGTGCTGCAAAGCCTTTGTAGAACAGATTGGCCTTTGGAACAACAACCCCTACCCTAGTAAGTCATCACTCTGCAGAAATCAGGTTCTGATAGTCATGGTGCAGAGTGAAAACCCCCCAGAAGTGTTGCTCATGTCCTCTTGGGAGAATTGCATGATTTTCTTGGAAAAACTCCTGCCATGATGGGACAAAATCAGTAATGCCAAACCAAAGGCACCAGTAATAAGACCGTAAGAAACAAACTTAGGATGGCAATATCACAACACACTATTGTTCCTAAATTTTGCAAAGATACCTCAAGGGTCAGTAACAGTTGGAATAAGCACTTCCATTGCCAGACAGGATAAAAAGAAAGTAAATCCATTGTACATTTCCTGTAGAAATGCTCCCTGAGAGTATAGGAACAGGGGGGAGAGTGAAAAACTTGACTGAAACTAAGTCAGAAGCTCAGGCAGTTTTGGGGCCAGCTGCTGTTCATATTTCAGCTGTCAACATGAGCAGCAATTATACCTTCAGCTGAAGTATAAATATAGCCAAAAGCTCACAGGGAAAACTAACTTGCATGTATTTTCATGTTTTAGCAATTTTATCCTCAGGAAAGAATAAACCAGCAGCTGTTAACTTTAGCTCTGTACCTACCATGCATACTGTGGGGAATCCTATTATAGTCTGAAGTCTTCTGTCCAAACAGTAACATACTGAGGAAGAGAGAAACAAGGGAGCTTGAGCCACAGTGGAGCAGTCCATTTTCTAGGACACTTGTGCCTGAAGCCCAGGATTGCATTTTGCATTTTGTGTGGTCAGGGGCACATCCTGGCTTGCAGCTTGGCTCTTGAGTTCAGACAATATTCCATACCAGTTGTTAATTCTGGAACAGTCCCTTGAAGCCTGTTCTAGAGAATGGTGAGTGAATAGGGAGATGCCTGGGAAGAGCACGATGACTTGTTTGGTCCTGCCAGAAACCATTGTCCTATACAGCTATTAAAAACTGGGCTTACTTGGAGGAAGTGCTTTAAGAGGTCAAAAACACATTCAAGGTGAAAAACCTGTTTGAGGAGGGACATCCATTTTATGTTGTAATATGTCTGAGAAGAGAATTAAGTATATAGAAAACTCCTGTTGATTATTTGAACATCTGTCTAGTATTTAAAGAAATAAAAAAGGTATGTTTTATCTATCCATGGCCAATTCTGTCTTTAGGATTGAATACAAAAAGTTAGTTGCCTGTATTTAATGCCTGTTTGGTGACTGCTTAGCAGTCATCACACTCAAAAGCAAGCAGAGAACTAATTCACAGTTCAGCAGTAAAGACAAGTTCTGTTAGATGTCCTGTACTGGAGTCAAGTGGTCACCTCTGGAGCTCACCAAGCCCTGGTGAGCCCTGGAATGAAGCGTAACAGAAGTGGGAAAGGGCTAGAAAGCTCCACAGCACACAGCAGTTTTAGGTTATTGGGTAGCAGCATGGCAGGGGGGATAAGTCCCCCTTGCTTCCGTACTTACCATGTTTGAGGGTACTGAGTAAAGAAATTAAATCACAAGAGAAAATGCTGCCACTTTCTGATTTGACAGACAGGAAAGAAGTAATAGGAGAGAGGAATCTCAGCTATAAATCTGTGGGAATGCCTGGCATGTATTACAAGTCTAACCTTTCAGTTTAATGACTAGCAAGAGGAATTTGGAAACAGATGGCCTGCTTCTCAAAGTCTGAGCAGCATTTTTCCTCTTGTGTGTCTTATCCTTGCAGAACATAGTTATCTTGTCACTGCAGTGCTGGTTCTCAGAGTGCATGGAGGTGATGGACAGGGCTGGAGGCAGAGATCTTTAAAAGAAAAGGTTATAACACTGTTACTGTCCTGCCTGTATCACTGCTGTTTCTCATTTAACCCAATGGAGGAGTGTTTGAGGATGAAAAAAATCTGTGTAGTCTAGTAGGCGTGGGAGAGATGGGAATGTGGGTCTTCTGTTAGCTGCAGTTGTCACAGTCAGAAACAGTCACTCAGTGCTTGTTTCATGTAGGCTGGAAAAACACAGTACATCTCAGGGATTTAAGGCTTTGATTGAGGGTGATGGGGACCTGCACAAGACTTTGTGAATGCTTAACACCACCTTTCATTTCACTTTAGTGACCTCTCCTGATTTTTAAAGTCAGTAACCTATAAGGTGAGAGGACCTTCTAGTCTTGTTTGTGTATGTATATAAGCAATACAAATCCTCAGGATTTGTTTTCTGTACTTTTGACTTCTTTCAGGTTAATGGACAGTGGAAAGGTCACAGTGCTGGAGGATGTGGAAACTTCAGAGACACCTACAAAAATAACCCCATTTATCAATTCCAGCTAGACAAGAATGGACCATTACTAATTGAACTACGGGGGCCAAGGTTTGTAGAAAATAATTGTGCATCAATATGCACTGCATACCAAATATAAAGCTTTGTTGGTATCCACTGGGAGGGTGGGAAGCTCATGGAAAATCCAGAAGACAAGGTGTGGGAGTTGACTCAGATTTAGTACTATTTATGTTTCTATCTTTACCATCAATAGTGTTTTAAATCTACACATTAACTACTGAGGGAAATCCTTGACCTATAAGGAAAGCAGCAACCTTCCTTTCTCTTTAGTTTTGGAGTCTGAGCAGAGTTAGGGAAGAAAGTATAAAGGCCTTCCTCTTAAAACTATTATGATCATAATTCATTTTACTTTGCAGTAGAGCTAATATGCAAGATTAAACCCTTATAGCTCTCAAACACCTCTGCATGTGCATTTGCTCTGCCACTAGCAGGCCAGAAGGGCTGGATGACAATGTCCTAAAAAAGTACACTCATGCAGGCCAAATTGCTTTGGCACAATTAATGATTACCTCAAAATACCAGTATTCAGCACTTCTGAATTGCAACATCTCCTGACCTGCAGTCAAGTGTTCATCTTTTGCAAATCTTTACAGTGAGTTCCACAAAATGGCAGAACTTTCTATCTCTCCTCCCCTCTTTGAGGAAACTCCTTCTCTCATGAAATGAAGATGAGGGCAGAGGTGTGGCTGCATGATTCCATTAAGTGAACAGTTCTTTGCATTTTTTCCTGCATTTGGACATCCTATTTGGGTAGTTTGAAGGACAGGGGCAGCGGTGCCTGTCACATGCATTAACAGGAACAGACAAAGTGTCCCAAGTTGTATTGCAACATGAGAAATTATACTGGGATCACTGACACCAAGTCCTCTGATAGCAATCTGATCACACAGGATCTCTGCCATGTGGCACAGGAGCGTGTCACAAGCTTAACTACTTGAATTCTGCTTGAGAGCACAAATAGCTAAAGAAAGTCTGTCATGTCACCTGCAGGCAATACAGTGTTGGCTTTGAACTTGTCACCGTCTCAACAGTGGGAGATCCTGGGTCCTATGGCTTTCAGAAAAAAAGCAGTGGTGACTACAGGTAACACTTAATGAAGTCTGCATAGAGGTTTGAAACATGCTTTAGATCTCATTTCTAACAGTTTTCTTTATCATAGGTGTGGATTTTGCTACTTGGAGGTGGAGAACACATTTGCTGGAGTTTACAACATTATCCCCACCACATTCCTGCCTCAACAAGAGGGCCCCTTTTTCTTAGATTTTAACAGTACTACTCCTCTTAAGGTGTCACAGCTGCAGTGAGGAGACAGAACTGTGCAGTGCTGTTTAAGGAGATAGTTTTGATCTCTCCAACAGCCTAAGAACAGGTGAAGAACCTTTACTACACATGCACAAAAGAAAATTACATCCTGAGTTATAGCCAAAAGCATAGAATCGTGGACTGTCAGTTAATTGTGGCGGGCACTTAGCTGTGGGTTTGCTGCTGTGGTCCAGGAGTGAGCACTGTTCAACAGGCTTGGGAATAGGCTAAAATGCATATATTCAAATGAACCAGCAGAACTCGATTTATTTCAATTTTTCCACACTTTGAATCAAAGTCTAGTGAGTTATGAGAAAAACTAACATTGAAATTCCTTCCTCCCAACATACAGGGTATATGGGCTAAAGATTCTATTCTTAAAAGTAAACATGTTAGAAAAAAAACATTCTTGTGTATTCTGCTTATTCAGTCTCAGGACCAAATAGCTTTTATTACATATTTATGCTGCTATCTATAATGTTTCAGCATGGAACTGGTTCTCACATCTAAATGTAAATGTACTACTGCTGAGCCAATAGTATTCCATGTGTCATCTTACCTGGAATATGTATATAGGAGTAAAGGAAAAGGAAGGTTCCAGCTTTAGCTATTTCTAAAAGCAAAGAAATTGACTTTAGTACCTAATAGAGTATGAGGTTCTGTGGCTTTCTTCCTGCCATCTGCCAGAGCTAGGTTGATCCTGATGAGCAGGAAGGCCAGGAGGTTATCCAGCAGCAGTGTCCAGGCAGTGCAGCACAGCCTTCCTCGAGCAGCTATGAAAGGTTTTCCTTCGAAGATCCCCTCTACAATTCACTGTATCTACTGAGGGTAGTCTCAGTTGCTGGTGCAAGGAGATGAGGAACTGCCCACCATCAGGAACTCAGCAAAGAAATGTTTTCTTTTCATCACTTTCGTAAGTATACATCATGTAGGAAAGGATCATTTAAACCTCTCCCTCAATACACCACAGCTGCAAGGAATGCACTTGCTGCTTCCATTATGCAAGACATCTTTGAAAACATACCATTTTCCTTGTAAGTTGAAGCCAGTGAGGAAATTGAGCACACAGCCCATCTCATCAATAGAAGCAGGGTCAGAGTTCTTAAGAAAATAGTGGAGGTGGGATTAATGCAGAACAAGTTACTTTTTTCGAAGTGTCCCTCCTCTACTTGCTCTTCCTCTAGATCTGCATACATTGTATCTGAAGAGGATTCATGATAAGTTTTTATTTAATGCCAACTGCCTCACAAATCCTGAGATGGATTAAACTTTGTCATTTTCACAAAATTTACAATATTTCACCATTGGGGGAAAGGGTATTTTAAAAACAGCTATAGGAATTTTTGCTGCCATTCACACTGGTTTGGCAGTTTTCAATCAAAAAGTTAGCACTTAAATCTTGCTTTAGATCACAAGTGTCACTTGGCCATTGGGAAACTGCGCACACATTCTACAGCAGCACCACAGAAATATCTGTGGGCTAAAATTATTCCAACAGAAATCTTCTATAAGTCCTCTCCAGAAAGTAGGAGAACCTTTTGTTTCATTTGCTTTGTCAGACAGCTGCTTAACAAGTGTCTGGTGCTGAAAGGGCAGTGATAGCTCCTGTCTTGGGAAACACACACCTTGCTGACTGCAGTTCTCTCAGACACCATCTGGGCTAGGGAATTTGTGACAAGTTTGTCACAGGGTGACTTACCTTCTTTTGCAGGAAAGTTTCTGATGATTATTGCAATAAATCAACAGAGGGAACAGCATGGGCACAAGCTGAGAGAAGAACAGATTAGGTTCTTTGTGGTTATGCTTGGCTTTTGGAATATGTGCCAAGGACTGCTTCATCCCTAAAATATGAAAATTTCATTCAACTCCCATTTTCTCTACAGGTTTCCGTTAAGTTTTTTGCTGAGGCTAAATCAGAATAGCAGTGGAGTCCTCCACATATCTTATCACCTCTAAAATCAGAGGTAGTGAGGAAGTCTCAACTGAATATCTTTCTGACAGTACAAAAAACAGATGCCAGAAGTGCCGGCTTTCAGCACCAAGTTCTTGCACACTCTCTGCTGTTTGAGATCAAGCTGGTAGACTTGCCTACAGGAAAATCTGTTGTTGTTCTTCAGTAGCTGGTTTCTACTCGGCAGGAAGGAGTTTTTCTTTCTCTTTTCCCCTGAGCACAAGTTAGTGCCAAAGCTTATGCTGCGTGGAACGAGCATAAGGCTCAGCTTCCGTACTGTGCTGAACTTCACTGAACTAAAAAATAAGAAATGTACTCACTTTCCTAATGCCAGGCAAAGGCATTAAGGCCAAAGGATCCTGTACCCACCAGGATACACTTAATATTTCTTACACATTCAGAACAGTCAGTGGATTGGGTTCATCCCCATTAATGCACAGGATTTAGGCTTAGTGTCAATCTTATATATATATTTATATATATATATATATATATATATATAGCAAATTCTATTCAAATATTGCACCTGCATAGGCTACTACAATGCCATCACTGTGCACTTCCCTTAAGCTATAGGACAGAACACTGGTGAAGTATTTGAGAGGTACTACACAATATCCATATAAATTGTAGCCTAGGGATTCTGGCAAATTAATTTTGCAACAAAGTTTTCTTGCCCTTTTTTCTTAAGAAAAAACATTGATGTAAGCATTTAGGATTTGCTTTCATATTTTCTGCCAAATATATACTTTTATATTTTTTCTACAAGTCTGGAAAAAATACTGCAAAGTGAACTGATCCTTCTATTTTTACACAACCTCAGGCCACTAAGTTAAACTTTTCTTTCCCCTGTACTGTTTAGTATTTTTTAAGCCACATGACAGAGAACATAGTTTGTTCTGTTTGTTTTGTTAGGAAGATACAGGTTAGCCCTTGGTTGATCCAATCCCTCAGTTCTCAAAGATTCAGTGAGATGTAGTACCATGGATGAATGCTATCAACAGCTTCTAGCCCAGCTGCCCCAGACTGTGAGTCTGAGTTCAGTCCTGCTGCAACATCATGTAACTATTTTGTACAGTCGTTATGCACTTAACCACACAATCTCTGCAGCCTCTGAACAGCCACCTATTTAGAATTACATTTGTGTACATACAGTAGAGGTTTTCATCGCTTCATCTAAAAGGACACAGAACTTGTTTGATAATACCAAAGAAAAGTAGAAGTTCTAGGTTAACATTTGCTTTATACATCCTCACATCAGGGCAGCTGAAGCAATCATGTATACTTTGATACACCAGAGGCTTATTTTTATACCCATGAATGCAGCTACCATCATGCTACACATCAGAATCCATGAAGAGCTTAAGTAAAAAGTAACTGGAGAAAGCTTGTTCATTTGCTTGTACTCCATAGCAATGTATGTTCATTTAAGACTGTCATATTTATAATTATGGCTTTTATGACGCTTAAAATAAAGAGTTTTCCATTAATTTATTAGACACACAGTTCTGCCTGTTTGCTTGCATGTTTGGAGGGTGATTTACCTGCCAAGTCCATGGCTCACCAAAGGAGGAAGGCCTGCACCATGATCTTCCAGCAAATCTTGCAGCAGGGTGGTAGAAATGGAAGGGCAGAGTGGGTTCCACACCCTTTCAAACTTCCAGATCAATGGTTTTAGCCAATCAGGACATACACAGGGCAAGCACACCCACAAAATTAATTCATTGCACCCAGCTGTGGGAAGTTTGGGTTTCAGACAGATGAGAAGAAATTTAATAACAAGGGAGGTTAAAAAAAAACAAAACAAAAACAACCAAAAAAAGGACAAAAAAATAACCACCAAAACAACCATCCAGAGAACCCAGGAAAATGTAACAGGTGTTGACTGGGAGGTCTGCAAAAGTGAGATTCAACCACAATGACCTATGGTTAGTTTTTCTAACAAAATGCAACACAGATAATAGCTCAACTATGAAAGTTTAAGTAAAAACACTTAATACAGTATAGCACTCCTTTACTGCTTTTCATATTTAATACAGTCTATCCCAGCTTTTTCCCAAGTAATGGTTACATCAGAACTTGGAACTACAGATTTCTTTCCTGAACATTTTCTGGGCCTGGGAACTGCTGGCAGTAGAAGGTTTCAGCCTTAAGGTCTTCAGAAGATGTAAACATATAAAAGTCTTAACACAGTTACAGCTTAACACCTATCATGTGAGGAATCTATTTTTTTATGAAAATAGGATTCTTTGCTTCCAATTCTGCACAGCTTTACAGCCAATTTCAGCATCATTAGGTACAGAGGTCTTAAGTAACAGAATACCTCTCCCTCCTTCTGCACACTAAGGGGGTTTTGGAGAACTTGACTAAAGCTCTGGTCCTGTGGCACAGTTCAGAATAAAAAGTGAGACACATATGCAGGGATTTGGAAAGCTGGAAAGAGGTGCCCACGTACTGCAATGGATTCTAACACGTGTGAGCTCTGCCTGCAGTCTCCAGCTGGAAGTGGATATTTGGAGGCTAAACTTGCTGTGGAGAATATTTGATTCCCAGCACTTGAGAGAAACTTCACTTGCACAGACTCAAAAGGTGGAAAACAAAAATGTTTACTGTAGTGTGAAGAATTTTACATTAACTTTGAGAATAGATACACAAGCTGTGGCAGGGATGAAATACAACAGGACTGCAAAAACATAGAATAGAAAATACTTTGGGCAATACTAAGATTCCCATCAAATTAACAATAGAAACTGACATTTTAGATAAAATGGTGCTTTCAGAAATGCTTAGTCACCAAAACTGAAGAGTCCTAGGATTTTTACTACCACTTATTAGCATAATTATCAGACACTACTACTGCCTAACAGCTGTTGGCAAAACATGCCTCGTGCCCTTTCTAGTTTTATTGAACACTTTGTCTAGGGCATACTAAAATCCCAAGTCCCTTTAACAGTTATAAACCCCCACACAGTACAACCTACAGAGAAGCTTAAGAACACATTGTCAATCTACACTGGCAATTCCTTTTCTTCATGCATATTTCAAGGGCAAACCCCTTATCATAATCATCCTGAAAACATCTATGACTCCCATTTTTGAGGGAAAAAAAACAAAACAAAAAACACTTAAAGTGCTGAAAAATAATACTTCACTTCTCAGGGAAGCAGAAGGGCAAGGGGCCAATCAACTCTTTTTGGTCACTGGAATCACCTGCAGAGTCCAAGCCAGACTCAGGAAGGTGTCTAGAAAGGGCCTCCCACTGCTGGGCATTACCATCCCCTTCCTGACATCCATCTGTTTTATAGGCTTTTAGAGGCATGACTCGTTTTATCCTTTCTGTGAGCACCAAGGGAAGAGTGAAGGCTTTCAGACCCCACACATGCAACAGCTTTCCTGTATACAAAATATTTCTACAGTTTCAGCATAATACAGACCAATACAGATGTTTAAAGATTATGCCACTTGTACTCAAGAGATTGGTTGTATCTAAAGAGCATTTCATTCTATAAAACCGAAGCCAAACCGCTCTCTGCAAAAGTCTGGCTTGAATTTCAGACCCCCGACTGGCATGAATTTACACGGGAACATTACTAGTTATTGCTTCAGCCAGGCTGCTACAAAACAATTTACAAAGTCTGTGAAATATGAGCACAGCTTAAACATTTGATAACTCGTCCGGCCTACAAAGGATTTACTGAATAAAAACTTCAGCCCTCCGCATCAATTAAACTTCTTAGTGCATTTTTGAATTCTCAGAGTAAACGCTTAAGATTTGGCATATATTATTGGCACAACGTTCTTCAAACACTTAGAAGTTCATGTATAAATATTTAGATTCCCATTATTCAGGACGGGGCACGAGAAGGCCTCAGCCAATCTGGGCAGCTTTCCTGCCCGCGCAAATTCCCTCCTTGATTTTCATGCACTGAAGGGAGAGCTGCTTCATTCGGTTATCCAGGGCCAGCCCTTCAGTGGAGCTGCTCCTGGTGCTGCTCCTATTCTTGTTCACTCTGTCGCTTGTCTTGTTCTCAGCCCCTTCTGCCCTATCCCCTGCAAAGAAAGGATTAAACTGGATGTTAAACCCGGATTTCATTCTGCAAGCTAAGCTTCAAGCAGGTGCCTCTGCAGCTTCCTTTGCCAAAGCACACAGAAATTACAGGAGCAGGAGCAAGACGCTTTAACAAAACCAAGTTGGCCTTCCAAGCCGTGCTCATCTTGTGCACTGCATCAGCAAATTAGTGAGAACAGCCTTAGGATGGAGCAGACAAGGGCAGTGGTAATCCTCTAGTCTGAATTAGTCAGCCAAGGCTGGCAGAGCCTGCAAGAAGCTCCTTCTGGCATGTTATTTTTGTGGGTTTTTTTCTTCCCCCCTGGAATGCAAGATTTTCAAAATCATCAAATCAATCAAAATTTCAAATAATGCAGGGCAGTAACTTAAATAAATTAATTCCAAGTTTTCCTCCAAATAAATGTACCATGAGAATCCCACTGATGAAATCTCAAACCCCTGCACTAAGACAAAACTGGGGAAAGTTTGCAGCCAGAGCAATAATTAATACATTATAAAGATTGTTGTTAACTTTGAGACACAGGGCCTTCCCCAAAGAAGTGGCCAGCAGCTCAGAGCATTCCCTGGCGTATGCCTAGGGAGGCTGGGAAGGTTTTCCTGCTCCCTTTATAAAGCTGAGAAACACTGGCCCAGGGCGCATCCAGCTGTGCATACCTCTTTCAGCTTCACATTCAGGGGAGGAGGCCCCACTGCATTCGCTCCGGGGGCCCAGGATAGGGAAGATCATCCCAAACTCAGAGAGGGAGACTGGGCTGGGCAGATCCAGGCTTCCAGGTCGTGTTGCAGGAGGGAACTGAGTGGGCACCTCACAGGGACTCGTAGGACCAGAGCTGAAGCTGGAAACTGACTGAGTTTCTGAATCTTCTTCGGATACAAAGCTGCTGCCATTATCATCCTCAAACACTTCTGAAGCCACTGCAATGTTCAAAGAATATTCCAGTTAGTAATTAAGCCTCCCCTCCAGCACCTGTTTCAGTTTTTCAGGTTTTCATCTTCCATACACGGACACACTGCTAACCCACGGGCTGCCCCCTCTAGTTTTCTGTCCCCTGTGCAAAGCCTTAGCTTGGATCTGCCCAGAGGAGCAGCACACCTGCCAGCCAGGCCATGCAAGGCCAGCTCTGCAGCAGCTACTGCTCCTCATGCTAAGAAGCTCTTAGATTTTTACTGGCCCTGCTGGCCTTGCTTACTTGTGGTCTTCAGCAGACAACTTAGGTTAGAGCCTAATTCCCTGTGTCTGCCTCCCCCAGCACTATCTTGATCCCAGCGCAGCCTCCTGGTTATTTAAGGCACTAATTAGAAAGACGCAGGTCCCAGGATTTGTTTTTGAATGAGGATCACCAACCACCACCAAATTAAAAAAAAACAAGACAAAACATACATTCTTTTCCCTGCTTATGTTTGCACAGATCTGAATTCTAATTAAAGCAAACCAAAACTATCTGTCCAGATTAAGCTACAGGGAGAAGAGGAGGAACCCATTGAAGAAGGTTCCATTTTGTGCAACACAAGGGTATAGATTTTGCTCAAGTTAAACACACTTCAGAGGCTCATTGCAGGGTGGGGACCAAAGACTTCTGCACACAAGCAGTCCCACTGGGATCAGAAGGTTCTCTACACACATCAGCCTCTGCACCACACAAGTGTGTGCTGGAATCACATTGACCTGAAGAAGTCCCAGACACAGCAAGACATCCACAGTGACCCGAGGTTATCTTCAATTCCTCTTCCTTGTGATTCCTGCCATTGTTTGTGAGGCTCAGAATCGCTTTGGAAGAGCAGCAGGAGCAAAGCAGCAGCATTAACAAAATGGCTCAAAGGAGAAGCTTCAAAGAAATTCTTCTGTCACCTTGGCAGCCTGGGGCTCGCAGGCACTGCTCGGACACAAAGGTGCCAACAGAGGCTGCCACTGCTGTGGTCATGGCAGAGATGTTCAACCTCTTTCTGCTGGACTTGCAGATTGCAGAACTGCATTTACACATTGCAAAATTGACCCAAAAGGCTTCAAACATAAAATGGATAACAATGTTATCCACCTTCCTGAGTCCTCTCCAGGGCACTTCATATTGAGACAGCTTTTCTTGTGGTTGGGGTTTTGTTTTGTTTTTAATGAACTCAAACCTAAGTCTGCAGAGGCGCCTTTTCACTTGCTGTGCTTCATCAATATATGGTGAGCAGTACAGATAACTGCAGGGGGAAAAACCAATAAAAAGTTTGGCAAAAAATGTTTCCAATTAGAGTCCTCTGCTTGGCAAGAAGCAGTGACATCAGCCAGTATACAATTGGCACAGCTTAAACTGTAGCTTCCTTTTCACAATCTAAATTCACTGTAACAGGAGCATCTGCAAGGGCCAAGAAACTTGCTGATGACGAGGTGTTTTATCCAACTCCAGCAGACAGAAATCAAGATATAAAAGGACCTCGGTGGAAAGCTCCCCCCACATTACAATGAGAACTTAATCCAGGCTATTTTATTATTTAATCCAGGCTGCTAGTGCTGCCCTGTCATAACCCAGTTCTGTGTTGGCACCAGACACAAGCTGATCTCCTTCCACTCATGTCAGACTGTGCAATTCAAGAGAGGGATGAGCCCACACTGCTGGTCCTTGCCTGCAGCCTCAGCAGCAGCCAGGGGAGCCAGCAAATAAAATTAATTAATACTAACTTTTCTGGCTCTTTCTGCCCCTATATCCCAGGTCCCTGAATTCCTAAAGCATAAAATACCCTAAAATTCAGTTATAGCTAAGGCTTTCACGAGGCCTTTTGCACGAGGAGGGGGACTTGCAAGTATCCGAAAGAGGTAATTCCTGCCTATGTCAGAAAGGGTCAGCCTCAGGAGTTCAGGGTGGCAGAAGATAAGCAGCCATACTGAAACCTGGCTGCATCAGCTGTCTGGACACAGCACCCACTTGCTGCTGCAACTCAGGTCCCAGTTGTGCAGTACTGAGTGAGAGAGCTCCAACACATTGTGCAGAAACTCCTGCCACTGCAGAGGGTGGAGGCCAGCCCAGGGCAGCCTCCCAGCTCACACAAGGACCTACAAGGCCTCAGTGCCAGTACACACTGATGTCTGTAGGGAAATTGCATCTTCTGCCTTTGGGCACCAGGGCTGTGCAATCACGGAAGCCTGCAATCCTGACATAAACTTTTCCCTGCAGAAACGAAGCTGAAATACAAATAAAACTGGTGGTTTTGGGACTGGGGAGCAAGAAAAAGACTTTCTGCATCAAGAAGGGGAGAAAGTGTCCAGGAAGGAGGAAAAAGTAGGCCACATGTAATCCATCTCTCCACTTTCACTCAGAGCCAGGACAAATGCAAACTCGACACACAACAGACACTGCAGCACAAGGTCCCCAAGTGCCATCAGAAAGCAGAGGTTACCTTGCTTGTTTGGAGCTTCCTTGGAGGCTGTTGCTGTCACCCATTTCTCCTACAGAGCCCCTCAGCACACTGCAGCAGCATATTGCTGCTTCTTCACTTCCCTTGTTCACAGCCCACCTGCTCTGCTGAAATCACACCTTGGCAAAAGACTGCAGCACAAAGGAGCGTATCCTTACACGCTTCCATGTGAGCATCACACCTTTCTGTACTGCTGTAGCCACAACTTCAGCTCCCTCTGCCACAGGCCCAGCACTGGAACACAAGCACTTGATCCAAAGGGTGTGTTCCCACACTGGCTGAATCATCTGTGACAGCCTGCGACCACCCCAGGCGAGTCACTGACAGCAGCACCACCGGCATAAAATTAGACAAACGCTTTGAAGTGCGTTCATTTTGCTCCTTTCATACAGCACCGTACAAAAAACTACAGAGATGTTAAGGGAATGGCTGATGCACTTTAACTCCTTACCCTTTCCCTTGAAATCTGGCTATTAAAGAATGTAATCAACTCCTGCAATAACAAGAAGCGTCACAACTTAGCCATAGTCCCACAACAGCCAGCAAATTTCAAAACTGCAGAATACGCAGAGCAGCCCTAATGTCAGCATTTCTTACAACGCCCATGGGATATTCCCAAGCACAACAATGCTCTGTACTCACTGGAGACGGTGTCTGACTCCGGTTTACTCGCTGACAGGTCCTCCACAGAGGTGTTGCTCCCCTCGGCACCCACGCCACATCCTCGGGGCCCCATGGCAGTGGACCTTCTCCTCTCATGAATCTCATCTGAGATCATCTCCAGATTTTTCAAGGCAGTCTTATACTCTCCCTTTGCCAGGGCCAGTTTGGCCTGCAGGTCATCCACTGTTTTCTTCAGTTGCTGACAAGGGAGACAGGTATTAGATGGACTTTCACTACAAACAAGACACAGCACACAGTCCCCTGTTATGTGTCCAGGTGCCTTGGCTCTGCACAGGCAAGCACAAACCGGGGCTGGTATCTGTGGGATGGGAGAGCTCACAATTCAGAAGCACCCTAGCACAAGTAGTGGCACTTGTGAAGGAGACAACAGCAAGGCCAACCACAGGAGCTAGGGACTGGGATTGCCTCTGGAGTGTGGTCATGGCCCCTGGCTAAGCACAGAGCCGAGGCCCTGCTAAGATGTGAACTTGCAGGATGTCTCCTTAACAGGAATGCGGCTCTCAGCTATGGCACTGCTTATCCCAGAACCCCTAAGGTTTGCTGGCAGCCAGAGGGGGCTGAGCCTCACTCTCTGCTGAGCACCAAACCTGTCACTTCTGCTCACTAAACCTGCAGAACAGAATGCTGCAAACCCCAAACCCTGGCAGCTGTAATACAGCAGTTCCTGTGTCCCCAGGCACAAACACCACCCTACAGCAAGGACAGGAGTGTTGTACATCCCATTTCCCAAAGGGGAAACACTGCTTGTGTGTCTGTAGCTCCCCCAAAGCTGTTTTTTTGTGTATTAAAAGCAATCTGTGCTTTTTTCATACAGTTTACACAATTACCTTGCTTCAGGAGGGCACTGAGCAGCTGCCATGGAGAAGCAGCAGGCCCACAAACAGTGCATTTGCCCATGGAAAAAAGGGAATTTCTCAAAAGATGCTTCTAGGCAGCAGGGATTACTGGCCTGGCACCCAGCCCAGGGCAGGCAAGGGTTCAGCTTGATGCAGCAGCAGCTGCAGGCAGGCAAGGCACAGGAGGAGAGGGCACCCAAGCCTGGAACCAGGCAAGGAGAAAGGTGCACACCAGAGCCTCTGAGGTTTACAAAATGCTGTTCAATCTCAGGCAGCCCAGAGAAGGGCTCACAAAACTGTTGTGGAATATGCCTTGAACCCCAGAAAATGAATGGGAATCATTTTCTAGGTAGAATCCTACTGACCCAGCACCCCACTGGAGCCTTCCTGCACCCTGGGCCAGCAGTCCAAGGCAATGTGCTCCACTTAAACCCCGTGCCACACAACAGCACCAGCCACTACCCTCCAACTGTGAGGAGCCAGGTTCCCAGTTTTGGGGGCCACATGCAGCAAAATCCACTCAAGCAGAAAGAGAATGATTCTTGCATTTGAATTTCTAGGGCTACTCTGCCCGCCCCCATCTTTGGCAGCTCCAAGACTGGCTGTAATAGCAGGGATTACCATCCCACACACAACTGCCATGCCTGCCCCCAGGGCCACTGTGCTCTGCAAGGCATGTGCTATGGCCAAGCATGGCCAGACATCATTGCACCACACAGAATGCAGTGCAGAGATGCCAAAAAGCCCTGAAAGCATATCCAGCCAAGTCCCAAATTCCTCTTATGGCAAGCCCCAAATCAGAAATTGACATCTGCATAATATTTGAGCACTGCAAGCAGGCTACTTATTCTGTTAATTGATCCAACCAGTGAACATAAAAGAGCACCCCAAGTACAGTTAAACAGTCTGAAGCATAAAACATAGGGGGGAAAACGAAACCCACAACAAACAAATAAATTCCAGACACATTAAACTACAAGAAGCAAAGACAGTCAAACTGTATTCTTTTGGTTCTGACAGAGTTCAAACGCTCTTATTTCACACAAAAAAACAAAGACTATCTTAGACTTTAATCTTTAAAATGTGCTTAGCAAATTGCTCAAGAGGTTTTGAATTGGTTTTGTATAAAAACACAACATAGTTGTCAGAGCACTTGAGATGTAATTTCAGTATTTACTGTAAGCAGTAAAGAGTTTCAGATGGATCTGAATTATATACATACCTCTAGTTGGACATAGTACTTCGCCTTGAGTTCAAAATAAGGTCTGTGAAAATACAAAGAACAGTTGTTTACAATCACTGGGACTGAACGCAGTGTACTGGCGTGGGAGTTGCTCTCCTTGTAGCATTAACACAGCTATTTTGTGTATCACTGCAATCCCAAGAGACCACTATCCAGATGATGGAACACCTACATATGCTCTCAGTGTCTCTCTTGTAGTCCCTAATGCATCTATTTCTCAGGAGTCTTTTGACCTAAATTCAAATTGCAAAATTCCAGTTTTTGGAGTTCACAGCGTAATTCCCCCAGGCCTTCATTCTGCAAGATATTTAAATGTAACATCCAGCTTCAGGCACAGTCATCCTCTCCCTACCCAGCTAATTTCTGAGCCCACAGCACATGTAAATTCCTACAGAAGGTGAACCTACTCCATGTTCAAGTGTGGGGGGTGGTGGGGCAGTACTTGGATTTTTCAGTGAAGGAGAGAGTGTGAAGAGAAGTCAGAGCACCACACACAAGGGCACAGCACTTCCCAACAGTGGCCCACCAGGCACTTCCCTAAACTTGCTTGTAAGGTTGCAAGAGGACAGGGGTAGGGGAAGTGCAGTACAAAGCCTAGAAACCCCTTTCCACCCTCAAAGTTTTGAAGCCCACAAGCCAAAATAATTTGATACAACACCAAAAAAAAGATACAAACAAAAACCCAAATTGTAATTTCAGCAGGGCTCACTACCCTCCTCTCCCCACTCAGCAGCTCTCGTGGAAAGTAGGGGAGAGATAAGCAATTGGATATGGCTTTACACAAAACAGAATGTGAACCACCCTTGTTGTGTTTCTACCCTGACAGCAAGGCTCTTCTGAGCTGTAAGCCCCACTGCAGCTGCATTTTGGACTGTGCACTGGAATTCAGGAGTGTGAAACTGTGGCTTTCTGATCCTACGTTCTTTGAAGGGTTGAATTCACTACACAGTCATGCACAAAATAACTGAGTTGTGTTTCCATTAGAGTAGGCTATTTACAGTTCTGATATTTTTAAGCACCCTCCCACCATCACCAGGAGCACACAGCCAAGTCTTGATGCTTCCAATGACATCAAAATGCACCTCTACCTTCCCTTAGTGGGACATCACCCTGCCAAAGGCTACACAGATGCACCTGCCAGGCCAAATAAAACACTGCAGTTGAGAATTTGGATCCAACAGATAAAGGACTCCTACAGCTGTACCCCAAAGCAATGGCAGCAGATACTGACAGAATGGTGTTGCAGGGAAACACGCACAGGGAACACACTGAAAACCACTCACCTCAAAGGACCTGATTCTCAGCCTTCCTTACCCTGGTGCCAGTTGGGAGGAACAACCAGGCTCGAGTCCTAACTTCCTACCAGCTTCTACAAGCCTTGGGAAGAATCCCTTCTCTATCAGTGACAAGCATATGTGTGTTTGCATGGTGTGAAAAAACAATACATACGTGCATGTGTGTATATGCACAAAGACACATATGTGCACATACAAACAGGAATGCTTACTTGCAACAGGTAGGAAAAAAACCACCTCAGCCACTGAACGGAGACCAAGAGCAGGAGCTCGCACATAAACACTCCTGCTCACTCATGGCTCACACATAGCCAGGCACCTGATGCCAGCACAAACCAGGGCACTGGCAGGGAAGGCACTCCCATGTCCCAGGGTCCCTTCATTCCCTGACATCCCTGGCCCTGCACCCATTGAGGGCTGGTCTGGAACTCAGCAGGGCAGGAACTGCTCACTGATACAAGCATCATAGGCTGGCTGAGCCCAGGACACTGCACAGACAAAGTGCTTTTCAAGTAGATGACAGGAAGAGTGAAAGGCACTTTGCCCAAGCCACCAGAGCAGAAACCAGCTAACACAGGAGGGTTCATTATCCTACAGCTCAGAGGCACTGAGAAGATCTGGTAACTGTTAAGAACATGCAGCCGTATGCACATTCATAGATCACAAGCAAGTAAGCACCCAAAAACTAAATTAAAAGCAAAACCAAAACAAAACTATCCAATAATCCTTTGCTCATCAACTTTACAGGGCAAATCATCTAAATTACTTTCCTCCAGGATGCCCCAGTCTTGCTTTCAAAATAATAAGGCTTTAAGCATCTTAATCCCAACTGAAGCAAGGAGCAAATGCAAATCATTTCCTGCCCGCATGAGAGCAACTTATTCAGTGAGTTTAATTGTGGATAACAGGGAGTTATCCACAAGTTTAAAGAGAAGATGAATAAATGGCCAAAAAGGCCTAGGTGTTAGAGCCAGTGCTCCTACACTACCCAGGGAGAAGGTCAGAGCAGGATGTTGGTGTTAAATCCTTCCTGAAAAGCAGCTAGAGGCCAGCTACACCCTACAATACAAAGAGCTGCAAATCCAGCAGCCTCATTTCCCAGTTTCTGTAGCCAGTTGACATCATGTATGTTTTCAGCTCAGCTGCAATTCTCCTTTATGTGAAAATTGCAATGCTGGAAGACAACTGACCTTTCCAACATCCCTATGTAGCATAACTTTAAAGACATCCATGACTATTTGTGCCACCAGGCATCTTTCACGTCAGTGCTAGGTTAGAAGCGGCATTTCTGTACAGCCTTTACTAAAGGACCTCCAAAACACCCTACCTAGATGGTTTATGCTGCAGTCAGCCCTGCTGTGAGACAGAAGAATACACTGGGATCCTTCCACAGAAGTGGCAAACAGCTTGGCCCGAGGAGAACGGCACAAGACACCCCTCCAAAGGTAGTTCCAGCAGAGAAATGAAAACTCAAAGGCATGTCACACAAGAGGCAGCAGGGACACCAGACTCCACACCACCATAAAAAGCTATGTAAGACCCCACTGACAACTTAATCACAGTCTTTATTTTAAATCTTATTGCAGGGAAGGAACTCCCAGCAGCCAAAATTGTTCTCAGATATTGGCCTTATCCAGAGGAATCTGTCATTTAGTGATCTGATGATGGTTTTCACAGCCCCTGTGCAGTGCTAGACAAACAGCATGCAGCTCATTCTAGCAAGTCACACCACTACACTATTTCAGCAAACATGCTTGAATCTTGCTTGAGAAGTGCTAATCCTTTCTTGAATTGAGCAAACACCAGTCAAAATAGATTTTCAGTTGACCGATTTCACCAAAAAGTCATTTTTAGATGGAGGGGATTAAAAGCTAAATACAGCAAGCAGATTGTTTAGACAAGCCACAGTCTGGAAATATTAAAAAAAAAAAAAAAAAAGATTGTGAAATATAAAGAGGATTAAGAACTGGTTGTAAACAGGGCCAAAATTTTAAACAAGTTCTGAGCAAAAAGCTGTTTCCCTTCTCTGCAACAGAGCCAAACTGCACAGCAAATGCAGACACAATTATTAATGACACAAGCTGCTTAGCTATGCCTTCCAAAGGGTGTTTCCTTCCCCAAGAACAGCTCTCACACAGCTTTGCCATGGCAGTGGCAGGAAGTAAATAAGCCTCGTGTACAGCAGCTTTCACCCGTGCAGTCTCACACCTTTCAGCTTTCTGTCACTTGCTTTGTTGCTCTCCTAACTAAAAATAAGAACTGTGAACAATCCCAGTCTGTGAAACATCCACACAGAGCTCTGCAGTCAGCACCTGTGTGGATCCCATGCACCTGTTCCTCAAATCACACACCACCAAAGAGTTCAGTGCACTCGAACAAGACCAAGGTGCTGCTCAGAAATGGTTTCTTATCCCATGTAGTTCACCAGGTGTTTCATTAGGAGGACAAGGACAAATACCAGTACCAATTGTGCTGTCAGGCTGCTACACATAGAGAAACCCAAAGAGCAATACACTTTCACAAGTTCAAAAACCCCATAATATAGGTATTTCCCCCAAACAGTTTTCACCACTAAACTACTCTCCAAGCATAAAACATACTTTGACTTATTGATGGCTCTTTTCAGCTTCTTCTCCAGTTGTTTCATCCTTCCCATGGCAGCATTGTATTTGGCTGCAGTCTCCTTGTGAACCAACTCACTTCTCGTTTTGGTCTGTTCCGCCTCCATGACCTTCAAGAGGGGAAAAAACAGGTTGAGCAGCAAGGCACAGTGATTGACTTCTTATCATTTCAATTAACAACAACAACTTTATAATCTCTCCAATCAGCTCATGTCAGGAAAGTGAGGGTACAGAAAAAAACATTCCCAGTGAACCTACTTAAAAGTCTTTCCCAAAAAGAGCAGCAGGTCTTCAAACACTGTAAATTATGACAAAGGTGTTAGAGCTTTTCGCATAGTCTCTCTCACAGGAAGTTCAGAAGACCCTCAGCTTTTGGACCATCCATTTTTTAATCCAGTTTAATCCACTCACAAGTGGAGCAACACTAGCAGAAGTCACCCAGTTACATTCAATAGTAATGTTTCTGTTTCCTCTTGCTTCTCTCCTGGTAACTTGGCTTTCCCTGCAGAGCTTGCTGGTTGCTCAGCTCCCAGTGCAGCCCCATCACTCTGGAAAGGGTTGAACACCAACCACAGCAGAGGGAGGACTCAAATACAGTTCAGCCTGAATAACCAATCACTAGAAAACACTTTGTCCGAGATGGCTCTTCTCTTAAAACAGCTGACATGCCTGAAATCAGTTTCAATATTGAAAATGCAAAGGTTCAAGCCCTGAGCTGACACCCCCACTAGACAGACAACAAAGTTATGCTGATGACCAGTCCCCTATCCTCATGTATGAAGAGATCTATAACACAAGTCTGATAAGGAGCAGCTGAGGGAGCTGGGGGTGTTTAGCCTGGAGAAAAGGAGGCTCAGGGAGACCTTACTGCTCTCCACAACCCCCCGGAAGGAGGGTGTAGCCAGGTGGGAATCAGCCTCTTCTCCCTAGAAACAAACTACAGGAAAGAGGAAAAGGCTTCAAGTTGCTCCAGGGGAGGCTTAAATTGAGTTTTAAGAAAAAAATTTTCACTGAAAAGGGTTGTCAAGCACTGGGAGAAGGAAGGTAAATGTCTCTCCATTAGCTGCACTGTTGGTACTCCATGGCCACGCTTTGCCAGTAATTTTATGCAGGGTACTTTTGTTGTCCAAATTTGAGATGTTAGAGGTGTAAGTCAGAGAAGTGTTTTGTTTAGTGCATTAGCAGTCAGTATCCAGACAGGGAGGCAACTGATTTTTTTTTAAAGGCAATTTTTTAAGCTTCCTGTTTTGCAGCTATGAAGGTATTAATACAAAAAATGGCAGGACTTGATTGTCTCCGGTACTGGGTTTTGAAATGCCTCAGCTGTGATACCAACTACTCTGCAACCTCATGCAAATTTGTTCCACCTGGCTCCCACCACAAGACTGCATCTGAGCTCTCATATGCAGAGAGAATATTCAAAATAGCTTGATTTTAAATAACCCCACCCATAAAGGTAATTTTTTGAAAAACCATGCTAGCTCTCATGACCCTCAGGCAGAAGTGAACAAGGAAAAGAGATGGTCAGCTCTGACTCACTTGGATCACTGCTCCTCTCAGGAAAACTGTCATATTGCCCTTTCTGATGCCTAAATGAAAGAGTGAAACTGGCTAAAGCCATAAGCATCAACTCAGAGCTCTTGCTGCCACAACTGGAGGCCACCTTTTGCTTATCCACACATACCACTCATTATTAAATAAAGTTTAAAATTCTGTAGAAATTCCTATGAGAAATAAAGATTTTCAAAGGATCTTCTGATAAGATACAAAATAATATACTCAACTCCAACACCCTTCAACTTTCTCATATACATAAGGCATCCATTTTCAAAGAAAAGGAAAAAAAAAATAAAAATCTATCAGGCTCATAACATATTTTCTCCTGCATCCTGAAAAATAAACTGCAGCCTCTTATCTCAAACAACTGTTTTAAAGCCAGTTGGTGCAATGACTTGCCTTAGTGAAACATGTCAGACAAGGCTGGTTTTAACATGGAAGTCTCTTAAATTAAACTGCAGTCTCCCAAGACTGCACAGAAGGTGGTTCATCTTCTTTCTAGTCTGGCAAGGAAATTGCAGTTTAAAGATGCTGTAAGCTACAAAATAATGGAGCAACTGGAACTTGCCAGTGCTCAGTTACATGTCAGTCCCTCACATCCGTTCTTAGGGCAAAATTAGCATAAACTTTGATATCTGGGATAAATCACTTAATAAGTACAACCAACACCAGGGTCATAAAGCAGGTTAGGTGTCCAGTATCATGCTGATTTTTCAAATATTTCATATCAAACATGACAGAAATGCTGAACCCTGCAGAACTGGGATTTGAGGATGACAGATTGCAATCACCTCAAAATATCTGACAAAATGTGGAATTTGCTGCTGGCCATATATACTCACATTCATTTCCAGAAAGGAAATGAATCCCCACCCCCTTTTCCAGAAAGAAAGAGGAAAACCAGGCTATCCTTCATCCTTTTGAGAAATCAGTGATGTAAGAAAATCTCTCTCCCCACACACCCTTGTTTTTCTGTGGGAATTCTGTCCTCATGCTCACATTATCCGCACAAGACTGCAGAGACAGTCTGCTCCTTTCCCTGAGGCAGCAGCTCAAGGTGCATGCCCAAAGCTGAGGATATTACCTGGGGGACTGTAAGGTACCAGAGGTCCACCACTTGCCAGGATACATTTAGGCACTTCATTTAACAAGAAGAAATGAAAGATATCTTCCACCCCTCCGCCAAAGCCAAACAGCCTTTAAATGGAGAAGCTGTCCGCCAGGGCTGGCGGACAGAAACAAACTACAAATGATGCTGCCACCTCTACAGCTGGCAAGTTCAATGTAAGACCAGCTAGGCAAACCCCTCACCTCCTTAAGAAGGCTTAGAAAAAGACAGGCTTTTATAGGAAAGTAGTTTTTATTAGAGCTAATAATATATTTGGTGAAAAAACTGCAGTGTCATATGGACTTGTAATCAAGCTCTAGGTCACCATTCCCAAACAAGCCGGTTTGTCTAACCCAAGTGCTTCTACCACTTCTACCTTCCCTTGTAGATGCTCCTAAGCCATCACAGATGCAACAGCATCACTCAGAAAAAGGCAGAAAAAGAAGTGAGGATGACACGTTTTCAGACAAAGGCTGCTCAAGACACATCTCACCTCCTTACATCATACCTGCCTTCCAGCTCACCCTTGGGGTGAGCAGGGGACACACTCTTGGACAAAAACACCCAGAATGGATGAATTTCCAGGACACCCACACAACCACCAGACATTCCTGCAGCCCTTGCCTGTCCCTAACTGCTGGATCACACACCCCAGACAGAGCTCACTCTCCCAGGTAGCACAGGCTATAAAATACAAGTAATGGGAAACAAAGCAAGCAAACCCCACCAACACAGGGATTAATCAATTCCTCTTCCCCCCTACCCTCTATTTCCTACCCAGTTTTCTGGAAAAGGAAAGTCAGTGTAGAGTATGTATTTACCATCAGTAAGTCTGTACAAGTAGCTTTGTTCCACTCAAAATGTTTACATATCCTGAAGTAAAAATGGACTCCAGGCAAAATTTCAGCAACAACAACAAACGCAAAAAAACCATTTTCTCAGTGGAGTTGAGCAAAGCTGACCACCTAAGCCAGAGAATTACTCTGGAGGATTGTTTCTTTCACAAAACATTAAATTGATTGTTCTTCTAGGGGAAAAATTAAAAATAAAAGAGGAAAGAGACAATGCAGTATCTATAAACCAGGAGGAGAGAATCAACAATACAAGGGATTGCAAAAAACCACTGCATTTCCAGGATAAAGGACAGAGAGATCTAGACAAGGAAAGATGGGGGGGGGGGGGGGGGGGGGGGGTGTTGTTTCTTTTACAGATTTTTCTTCTCCCTCTTTTTCCCCTAAGTTTTTCTAGTTGCAGGAAGTATCTCTCCTCTCTACATCACGAAAGCACCCACACATTTTACACTGACAGATGGTACTTCACAGTGTAATATCAAAGGGAGCTTCACAAGCCAAATTAATCCAAGAGGGAGCATGCCTCCTCCCTCTTAACTCTCCCCTCATCCTCTTCTTTTTAAAATGTCTCATGATCAAGAGCCAAAACATTTCTTCTTCCTGCCAGAATTTATGAACTCATCATATCTCAGGAAAGACTGTAAAAACAGAACCTTTTTTAGACTGCAGATTCCATCAGCAATTAGAAATTAGCAATTTCTCTTGAAATTCATGAAGGGTCTTCCTTTCTGCTCCAGCTTGTGTCAAACTAGAGGTAACACATCTGTCAGTACTTTCCTTTTGTACATCTTTATGAATTATTTTCAATAGGAGCATAAATGTGAAGATCTTTTTCCTCCATCCATCCAAAATTCAATGTCCTTTGGTCCTTTCACAGGACTCTTTTTCACAGCCCTGCTCTCTGCACCCCACACTGCAGCATTATAATTTGAGGTACAAAAAGGCTGGTAACCCACTAGCAAAAACATCATCTCCAAATTTTAAAGAGACACTGCAGTTACCAAAATCCTGGTAAGCCAGTGGCTAAGAGGGAACAGTACTCTTCTTCCCCAGGCAGCTTAAGACCTCATCAAGCCTGTCTACATTTCCATTATAATCAACAGAGAATTTATCTTACAATGAACTTGCCCCTCTGGACACATATATTGCTCTCCAGACACCACTTATTGATCAAGTTGCCTTCCATCACAATGGAGCTTTTGGCAAATAATTTTGATACACAGTCAGGTTCTAGACAATAAGGAGCTAAATTCCAATTTAAGTGTCATTACACTTCTGAGATCTGTGGAAAAACGAACATTTAGGAAAAAACCACAGGACTTTACCCCAAAATACACATCAAGTTAAAAGTAGAAGTGGGCAAAGCAGCTGCCTGACTTGCAAGGATTGCACCATAGTCCAGTGCTTCTCTGTTGTGAACACTTAGCTCAAGCACAGACATTTGCAGGGATTAGTTGCATCTTCACAGGCAGGTAGGCAGGAATCCAGCTCCTATTTATGCTCCCAGCCTTCTTTGGAAACACAGCTCAAATTGCAAGGTGCAAAGAAATTCTCAAGTGACAGCCTATACTCCATGTACATGTTCATGCTGGTTCTATCTGCTCCATGAATAGACTTTCCACACATTGTATTTCCAGCTCCCCCAGGAAAAATAAAATTTCAGTAATTCTCCTGTTCCACATCAGTTGAACTGCATGATTTTCTAGATCAGTGGCTACAGAAGTCTTGCTTAAAAAGCCCAAAAGGTTGTGACTTTAAAAATAGTGTTAATGGCTTTTCAGACTATCAAGACATCAAAAAGCAATTACAACATACAACCCTTATCTCTATTTCCTCCCAATGAAGGTCTGGAAACAGCATTTCCTGTTTGGTACCCTGGAACCCAAGTCTTTGTCTATATCCATTAGGTCAAGTGCAGAAGTAACCTGGCAGCATTTGCACACATTATAGCTGTGTAAGAAATCAGTTTCTCATTTGTTCTCTTGCCTGCTGTTTTCTGTATACTTTCTGTTTATGGTGTTTGTCAGCTACCAAGCTGCTACAGGGCTCAGGTTTGGTTCCAAGTTTCAGATTAATTCAGTAAAGCCTGCTCCCTCTGCCTAAGAACAGAAAATAGAAACACTTTACTCTGGTCTGCCATTTCTATCAGGAGAAACAAATGAATTAGTAGGCCACTTCTAACATCTAGCTCAAAGGTGCTTTTCTGCACTTGAGTCCTTGCTGCAAAAGGCCCACTGCAAGGTTACTTTCTGCCCCATAAAACTATCATCTATAAATGCATGCAAAAAAAGCTAGAAAATCCAAATAACCAGAGTGCAAAAGCTTTCTCCAAGGGCAATTTTATATGTGCAAATAGAAGATGTCTATTTCTTAATCCTCAGCCTTCACCCCAAGAAACAGTTTTTCCATTAGTGATTTCTAGTGTAATTAATAGTTAATGATCTGAGTTGTCAGCAACACTGTGGCAATCAAGAAGAGCTTTTGTTCTAAAAGATCTCATCCTCTAACCTCTTTTCATCCATAGTTTAGTGGGGAATGTCAATGTTTTCTGCTCCCTGAGATGCCAGTTCAGCCTCACTGAACACTAAGCACTTCATTAATTGCATGCACTGAAGCCAAGTGAAGTTTTCACTCCGCTCTTAGAGAAGATATAAAACTCAGTCAAGCACTCCAAACTAACTCAAGTTGGGTGTGTTCAGTCAAGACTTCCAACAGCACTTTCACCCTTTTTTGGCTCTGGCCTTAGCCCTCAGACCTCCACCACAGCCAATGAAAATCCCAAGACAAGCTTCCATGGAACTCTCAAAACCTGCTGCACCATGGCAAGGCACAGATGGGTGCTTTGTGGGAACTGAGTTTACCCAGACTATTTTAAACACCAGGAACTGCTGGACAAGTTTTCAATTCATGGAACCCTCAGCTGCTTCTATACGCTCCCAGTCAGTGCCTAGGAGATTTTACAGCTGCAGTAAGTACACTAAGTTCCCCATTTACTGTTCAGCTGTAACAAAGCAGAGACATTAAGGTTTGAATCAGCCCCCCAACAAGCAGGTATCCAGCAATCAGTGATGATGCCTATCAACACCACCAGCAGGACTCCACCAAACACTGCCAGCAGCCATCTGCTGCTCTGAATCACTGGGTTTACTCATCTCAGGTGCACACCTCTCACAGACTGTCAGGGAACAATCAAGGGTTGTAGGAGGACACAAGGATGCCTTTGAAATAGCCAAGGAAAAAAAAGAATTCGTTTGTTCTCTCAAGTTGCCATTGTTTCTTTCCTCACCCACCCCAAAACAAGTTTTTGTTATGCCAGCTAGAGGGAAGTAGGTGGCAGATGTGATTGCTGTCACTGTTCACTAAAACTCAGCAGTTCAGCAGTCAGGTTCTCTAAGCAGCTCCTTAGACACTTCTGCTTTTCCCACCTATCAATTCTGAGAATCAAAAATTATCTATTTTAGAACTTTGCTCATATTGAGCAGGGATTACAGCTCAGGAAAATAACAGCTGGCACACACACACTGCAAAGGAGGAGTTCCCCTCATAAACGCAGAGGTCACCAGATCTGCAAATACCAAATTATAACAGGGACAATGACACAAACAGTACCCTGGAGTTCATTTTCTTTTTAATATATACCAGGTTTTCTATCTCTCCCCTACACACAGTCAACATCTCTTCTGTTCAGTCAGCTGGATTTTAAAATTCACTCTGAAATAGAGGCTTTCTTGTGACTGAGAAGCTTCTGCAACAGAACAGAGCTGTTGCACTGAGGACTGAAAGACAATATGAGCATTGTATGGCATGATAGCATGTTTGGAATAGCAAGTGCAGCTTCACTGGCATATTAAGGAAATGACAGAACAAAGGTTTTTAACTTCAATTTTTGGTTCTTTTATGTTAAAGTAAACCTTTCTGCCTTTCTTTTTTTAACAGAGAGAAGACAAATGACAGGAAAATTCTTCCTGACATCTGCTAGAAAGAATACTGTCTTTCTTTGTTAGTGCATCTCTTCTGTAGGTTTAAAAAGACTTTACAAAGGAGGTAGGACCTTGTCTAACTTCCAAAGCTAATTTAGGATAAAGCAGCATGCAAGCTTTAAATGTAACACACAACTTTGAGTAATTCTACATTCAAACACACATTTCTGAAGCAAAGTGACTTGTTCAATATAGTCCATACTAAGAACAGGTTATACTAAAACAGGAACTTGTCCCTGTTTTTCCAGGGTAAACATTCCCACAACACACATATTCAGGAACAGGCATCCCCATGCAATTATTCTGGCACAACTCCAAATGCAGATATGCCTTAAGACATTGATTATCCTTGTAAAATAGATGGCAGTAACTTTCTTTTCATTTTCTGAAGAGAGCTACTTCTCTACTATAGCACCACCAGACAGAGAACTAGAGTTGTCCCAGAAGCAGCCAAGGTCCAGATCATTTAACCTTACGCCTCATAATTTTCACAGCTTCATTTCCTACACGTCATGTGTCTGGACCAAAAGAAAAACTTGGTCTTTCAGAAACTGGGCCTCATACACCACAGGAGAACACAAAGTATGCAAAAGGCAGGTGCTGGGGGAAGTTTGTATTACCCTCTGAGTAGCGTGGTTGAGCATCTCTTGCCAGGCAGAGTCAAACTGACGCTTGTCATCTTCCAGCAGCCTCTGCTCAGCAAGCGAAATGGTCTCTTTTGCAGCACGCAGCACTTCAGTGGCCCTCTGAAAGTCCTGAGTCGCCCTCTGGGCCTCCAGCTGCGCCTAAAGGGAAAAAAACCAAATGTTGGGATCAAAGAAAGACAAAGGAACCCTCACAGTTACATTTAGAAGATCTATGACACTAATCCCAAGACTTTTTAAAACAGCCACACAGTTTTTCTCAAACTTTTACTTGAAATGACGTATTTTTCACTGGAGTAAGTCCTGCTAAGACAGTAATCCCCACCCAAAGATGTCATCTGCCAAGAAGTGTCTCATGGTGTTCCTGGTCAAAAAACTCACAGCTGATGGCCTGCAAATAAGCACCTGGCTGAGAGATAATACCTAATGATGTAGGTTTAATCCTTGATAAACAAATCAAAAGAAAATGAAATAGCAAACTAGTGGCATGTCAAGAATACACTGAGAATGGCACTCCCTGAGTTTAGTCAGGGTGGATTTTTATCTGATACACCATTAATCATGCTGAGGAAATATGCTGGAATTATTACCTTGCTATAAAGAATAAACAAGTTCTCTGAGATGGCGACTGCTTAACTCTGGGCAGTTTTTAACTTTGCTATCCCTGGAACACAACTGGTGCAGTAAGTCCCCAGCACAGAGACACAAGAATAATCAAGGCAATTTTTATAAAAAAATATTTACCTGAATTTTTCTACATTATATATTTCATAGATTTTTATTTAAAGCAGTATTTTTGAGCTACTTTGCTCAAATGTAAGCCTCACATTCAATTATTTGAACATCCAGCACTGTGAAGACAGTTTTCATTTACACTTCAATGATTTTTCAAAAATAAACCGTAATTATCCAGCCCATGAAAAATGTCTATGAAATTACCTATGAAAAATGTCTTTGACCAGACATGACTGACAGAACAAAATAATGAATAAAACTTTACATATCATGATATACACAGAAGGAGTCTGAGACCCAAACACGAGAAAGGACTCTGACATACAGAATATGACACTGAGGAAGATAAAGTCGTATGAATAAAGGAAGAGGTTTTAGTGTGAAGAAATGGTGGTCATTTGGGAAGTGGCTAAAAATGCCTGATACAAAGTAAGTGGAACAACGGTTCATTTCTTTAGCAAACAGCTGGCTACACCCCCTCAACACGTGAAAATACCTCCATACTTGAGACACCACAGTTATTTGTACAGGTAATGGAAAAAACCCCTCCCTCCCTGCCCCAGGGCAGGGGAGATGGACTCCTAATTTGAACACAAGTCTCAAAGGGAAATAAAGCACACTAAGTTTCCTTCACCACGTCCTGAAATAGCAGCAAGCTTTTCTTACTTCCTTTCCTCTCTCACATGGCAGTACTTCACCCCAAGGTAACCATACAAAAATAGGAGTTATGTGTCAGAGGTCCTTCAGTTACTAGCTAGAGAGGGAAATAAAAGTCATCACAATCAGAGCAGTAATTTCCTTCCAACCAAGGTCCCTGATGCATTTCCTTCTGAAGTGGCTGGTGGTGTTTTCCACAGAGAAGTTCATCTAACCATGCCCTTCGCTGTTTTCAGGCAGTTTACACCATATCACCCTGCCTACAGCCTCTGTGAAGAGCCAGACCACTAAAGTGTTAATTTCCACGCAAAACTGCACATTCCAAGGCAGCACAGATCTTTGGGCCAAGATTAGTGTATGCACAGCATCATTCATACAAGTTCAATGCCAACATTATCTCTTCTCTCTGCAAAAACCCCCACGTTACATCTCGTCATCACCCCACTCACCAGCTCCCTAGTTCAAATGTATTAACACATTTTATTAATTCAGAATAAGCCTGACTATAGAATATTTTTATTTAGCCACAAACTAACCTAAACCATGATACCCAGCAAACAAAAGCCATGGCAAACAAAAGCCATCTGAGGATCTTTAAACAAGGCTCAACCTAGACTTCCAACAAAGAAGAAAAGCAAAAAGCCTGAATCTTCATCCTTAATATCTACTAAAGTTTCTAAAAATTCATAACCTTTTTTTTTTGTCCATACAGTCAGTTTGACCTATGCTAGTAAAGGAATCAAATACAAATAAAGGCCAAAAGTTTCCCATAGAAGTAGTTTGAGATGGAATTTTAAGATTTTTAAGGGAAATAAAATTAAAGAGTCCAGTAAGAGGCTGCACCAAGTACTGTAGGATTTTTGGACGAAGAGCAAGACCAGTTTTCATGGAAGGCTCTACAAGAGGGAGCCAGGTCCCAGTAGCTTCCAGCAAGAAGGCTGTGAAGGCAGCTTCAGCTCCATGGCTGCCCTGGCTGCATGAGCAGGCCTGCCCATGCAAGAAATAACTTACAAACAGACTGGAGACCCATTCCTAGCACAGCCAGAACCTCCTCAGCAAGTAACTGCTTTGGAAACTCAGTACAAGCAGATCCCAGGGGCAAAGAAAGCACAGAAGTACGGTTTTCTCACCATAACTGCATCAGCACTTTAAAGTTTCTGTTGGCACAGATACCTGGGTCAGGGATCAAGACATCCAAGCCAGCAAAAAGCCTGCAGAGCATTAGAAGCTGAGATACTTAATCCCCATGGAAAACAACATTTAGTGGCAGCTTGCAGTACTCACAGCTCTTCTGATGAAGGCCTTAAAAGACAATTGACTCTAAAACAGGAAAACTGCCTTTATGATAAAAAACCAGAAGCCAAATCTACAATTCATTTAGAATTGTAAATTGTAAATTTAGATTTCTGCTTGCACCTGGACCTGTAGGACATTAACACAGCTGTTAACAGGCAGGACCACAAGTCTAGGCCCATAATCCATTCAGCTTCATGCCCTCTAACTGTGTGGGTAAGTGGAAAACTAAAACAAAGCCATACTTAAACACTCCCTCCCAGCTGCATTTGTTGAATACTGCTCTGCAGTGGCAATTTGGAACCACTGTTTTGTTTTTGAGCAACACAGTCCAAATAGCAATTTAACTTCAACAGTTATCTGAAGTCAGTCTGCAGTCTTTAAGCAGCTTACTGGAAGTCTGAGAAAGAAAAAAAATGCTAGGGTAAAGAGTGACACATTTGTCATTAGAAAAACATCAACAGGTTTTTTGCTTTGCCAATGTGAAAAAGGATACTCAAACACTTTCTTTTGTGTTCTTGTACAGTTACCCAATAATTACCCTTCATTTAAAACTCTCTACAGCACATACAAGTTGTTCTGCACCATCACTAACAGGTTGCTCTCATTCCTAAGCCCACAACTCACTCTATTTGGTGGAAAAGAGAGCACCCATGTTCTTCATGTGCTTTTAAAACCGCAGAGAAACCAACAAGAGCTCACATCTCCATCCAGCCTCCTTATACTGCACATAAACTTCACCACTTTAGACAGAGGCTGCTTCTCTCAGACTAAAATCCAAAATTCAAATGAATGGCTGAAAACTAGGCTGTCTTTCATCACAAACTCGTGTTTGAGTTGAGAGGGGTTTAGCCTTGGGGTAGAATGGGAGACAATGTACTAGGGATGAGGACAGAAATTGCTGAGGGAGGTTGGAGGCAAGTAGGATGTCAGCTTTCTGCCTTGTCATGCACATGGCTGGTGCTTGATGGAGACTACCCAATACAGAAGTGAGAATCTCTTTCACTGTAGTCAGAAGAGCCAGTCCAGTGAAAGTTCTTTTCAAAAAAGAGTGAGTCCTGACACCTTGGGAACTGGGTGACCTGTGCCCCAGCTCACACTGCCACAGTGACACTGCTAATTGTGGTTCCCGATCAGTGCTTTCTGCCAGGAAACTCAATTGAATGTGTTCACCACTGCAGACCCTTCCTGTATCAGTGTAAAATATAAAATGGGAGTCCTTCAGAAACACAACTAGGCAGCCACAGAGATTGAAGCTAAGGAGAATCCCACTGCCACAGCACATCTGTCACACACCATCCATAGAGAGCACCAACTCTTCCGCCACTCTGTTTGTCCCTCCTCTGCAACTCAGACTTCTGCAAGCAACCAGCCACAAACACATCTCCCATAACAGTAAATCCCTTCCCAACAACCAGCAGCACATCCCCAAGTCCTGCTCTGCCCACTCAGCACCCTCCTCATGGCCAAGAGCTCTTTTTATACCTCTGCCCACCCTGTGCTGATCCCCACGTGTGACCTCCTCTCATCAGCTCATCTGTCTCCCTGATCTCTCTGGCTCTGACAGGCACAGTTCTGAACTTCCCATACAACCCCCAAAGACTCAGAATTGAGATGCAGTAGCACCACTCACAGAAATGAATCGTGCACTGTGGTATAAAACATGTCATCTTAGAAAATAAATTATATAAAATTAAAGGGTTACTGACAGGGTTCATAACTGCAAGCTATTAATATATTGCTGAAAGGTGCTCAGTCCTGACAAATCCCTTTTGGGGGATAAAAGCTGCACCCTCATGGGCAGTCCTCTTTTACCCTACAGAGGGCCCTGCACAGAAGGGAAACATGCACAACAGCCAGGTTATGCTACCAGCTGGAAATTTAATAAGTGCTAGGCCATAGTAAGCTAACAAGAAAACAAGATAACAATTAGGCACTTTTTAAATGTAGTCCTCCCAGAACCAGCAGCAGCACACAGACATCTGCTTGTCCACTTTCAGAGCAGAAAACTATGCACTTTTATTATTAAATACAATTTTCTGGTTAGTCCACATAGCTTCTGTTGACCCAAGCCCTTGCCCAGTGCTAATAGAGGATTTTCCCCCACCCTCCCATATATATTTTGAAGCCATGATGTATCTCCATTTCACTTCATCTCTGATTTTTGTTTTTGTTTCTGCACAGTATCACTGACACTGAAACACGGTACAACACAGATATAACATTCCTCTGAGGTTAGCCAGCATCTAGTGTACCCTGGTAGGCACTGCTCAGCCTCTGACACATGAGCACACCTGCACACAGCTAACAGCCCAGCCAGGCTGCCCCAAATAGATGCAGAGGGTTTATTTTGGGGAGACAAGACTATGCAGAATTTCTTCCTTTGGCCAGCCTCACCAGAGGACCAGACCTCAAGTATTGATATTAAATGAAAAGGACATCACAACACAACTAGAAATTTTCCCATTAGAAACGTCAGTCAGCAAAGATCAGGTATTTTCAAAATTGGCTTCTCATTTATCCAGGTGAATTTATCTCATCCTGCACTGCCAAGGCCTTGACATCCACTTTATTTCAGCATCTCTGAGTTATTGTCAATGAAAGACATGAACAATCTCTGTTTATGAAATCACCATAAGCTGGAATGGGATGGGAACACACAGATGCTGCTCAGAACAAGGCACCAGCACACCACATGCTGGCCCAAGGCCTTTGCTCTAGAAAGCACTTGTTTGTTACTGTGAAATCAATGTTTCTCCCACCCATTAATATTTAAAACAATAGTTTAATTGCTACCAGCAAACATGTACTGGCTTACTAGCAAATAGATAATGATTATCTGTGCTCCAGTTCCACTCTTCAGAAGGAATCAAGTTTCAGATATTTTCATTCTGGCCCCTTTTCCTTCTTTTATCAACATCCCACATTAATGTGCTGTGCAAATTACAACAGGGAACGCATTTTGAAACAGGAACTTTACTCAATCAATTGCCCACGAGAGCGGCTGCAGCACTGCCTGTCTTCAGGGATCCCTCTAATTGCAGGGACTGTACCAGGGCATTCTGCACATGTTTCTGGCAGGGATGAGGATGGCAGGATCACCACTCATTGACCACAGCATCCTCATCTCACCCACCACTGCAGCACATTCAGTAATTCAGAAGTCTACAAGGAGAAGGCATTTGAGTGCTCGCTGCACCACTCTCAGCAACCCGCCACTGAGTGCTGCTATTTTGGCTTCAGTTCTCCTCAACCTGCTTTAATTTAGCTGGCAGGCAGGAACAAGAGCACCAGCCCAGATGTCAGGGGTCCATAATGCTCAACATCCAAATAAATAACAACAACCTTCACAATGGCACAGCTCCATCCACAGCAAATCTGAAAATGACATTAAGTCAGAGGATGTGGTAGAAAAGGCAGAACCTCAGCCTAGATGGACCTTGTGAAACCTGAGGGCCAAGAGACACTTTAAAAGGAGACCTGTGGAGTTCTGCACTTGGGGTGGAATAATCCCATGGTCAGCCCTGTCAAAAAGGGCCTGCACGTTACAACAGGTGTCAGGCTGAGAAAGCTGAGAAGGAGCAGTCTCACTGCAGTAATGCAAACCATGTCCTAGGCTAAACGAAGAGAGCCATGGCTGGCCAATCCTGCACACAGGTTACACACAGAGGTTTCAAATCCCCATCTCTGGCAGTCTTCAAGACTTGGCAAAGCCATGGCTGATGCAATCCAGCAATGTGACAGTTCTGCTTTGAGCAGAAAGTTGGGATTTGATGACCTCCAAAGGTCCTGTACAACCAGTATTTCTATCACATACCATCATTTTTTCTTAGTTTCTCAAAATTTGAAGAATGTTTCTGCAAAAACTTTGCAGTGATGCTGAACATTCTCCTAGATACTCAGATGCATCTATTTTACTGAATAAACAGACTAATGGTGCAACTGGGGAGGTAAGGGTTCTGTCTGCTTTTTTTAAGGACCATGACCTTCCTTTTCCCTCTCCCTACAGCCTAAAAACTCTGATCCAAACCAAAACTGGAAAGTAGTAAAAACACCCCAAAAACCCCTTCTAGCTATACTTTTATACACAACTTCTAAAATCTAAGGCCTTGGGAGTGACCCCGTTTTGACAGATCTACAAAGCCTGAGCTATATATATAATCTACAATGACTGCTTGCATCAAAAAATAGTCTCTGAAGAGTCTAGTCTGAATTACCCTTGTATTCCCTAAGCAGTTTATTATAAAGCTATGCAATTGAACATGAATTAGAATGGTTAGAATTTGTTTTTTCAAAAGCAGATTCAAAGATTTTTAACTAGATGGAGAAGGCAAAGGGGAGGAAAAGGTGAAAACAAGACTTGCTAGAGTTTTGTGAAACACAAACCATTTCCTCCATGCTGCATAACTAGTGAAACGCCTGTGAAACACCAAAACCATGTGTCCCTTAGCCTCTGCTTTTGATTAGGTGACTTATTCTTGTGCTGGGCTTTTTGGTCCCCTACGTTAATCCAGCCCTTCTCCTCTAACAGCAGATTGTTGTAGAACTGACCTGACTCCTGGTTCTGCGTTACATTCCTGTAGTCTATAAAGAGGCACAGGAAATACGAGCAGACCTACAAAGCATGTTTCAAGAGACACCTAGCTCTGTGCTAAAGTTAGGTTGTATGTGTAACTCCTTTAAGACAGGATCATGAGTGTGTTTGAAGACCCAGAAGGTTCAGGGCACAACCAAGAGCTCATTCATTAGCTGCTTCTTTCACCAGCATGCAGACAGCTGGAGTACTCAAAGGCAGAATCCCACCTCCCTTCTTTAGGAGCTGTGGAAGGAAATGAGAAAGAAAATATCTGAACACACAGTTCTCTTAAACACTGTTACGACCAGTCCAGGACTAGACTGAACAATCAGCTGCCAGCTCTTCTCTGTTCTCTGGCAGCTCCCATCTAGGTTGTAACCAGGATTTTGTGAAATGAGGGCAAGAATATCACCTCTGAGCTGATCACTGCCACTGTGAAGTCAGTCATCTGAAACCTGCTGGTCTCCTCACTGGTTTTAATTGATGTAGCTCCTTTTACAGGAATGGGGAGGCAATATTCACTTGGGTGCAGAAGTTGCATGGGAGACACTACCCCAAGCCTTCTGCCCCTCCTTTGTTTTTCATGTGGTTGTTGAGAGATGCTGGTGTGCCTGGAGTTACTCACACTAATTAACCACTCTATGGCACCAGAACATGACAAATGGTTCAGTCTAGAACCATCCAGGCACAGCTTTCTTGGGCATTCACTGACGTCTGCTTATTAGTTGTGTCAATTGTTTGTGGCCGAAACTATTAAGCTGTTGCTTTCTGGAAGAGGGGATGATAGAATATGTCCCAGTTTTGATCTCCAAGGTAAAAGATCTTATTAAGAGAGAAAAACACCGAGATAATCCTCCCTGCTCTGTGCACCTGCGTTCTGACAGCTTAGGCAGTGAGTCAGCGAGGCTAGGGCTTACGGCCGGTTTCTAGGTTTACAGAGGCTCTACATGCTCATCTGCACCTGGCAGCAGCCTGCTTTTCTGGAATTAAATATAGAAGCAAGGAACAACTCCCACAAATACACCCTGCAAGAGGTACACCACCTGCTTTAGTGGCTTTTGTTAATTGTCCAAGATAATCAACATTCAGCACATACAGATGCAACAGGTATGTTCAGCAGAAACACTGGATCGTTGTCTCATGTAATTGCCACCAAAGCAGCAAATGTTTTTAAGTAGAAATTTCCAGAGTGTTGGCAATGGATTGGCAGCCTGGTTCTGGTTCACCTTGTGCATGCATACTGGCATAAGCAAAGACAAGGCACGTGGGTATGAGTTTCACCTGGCTAATGGCCTGTTCCAGATGTGTTCTCCCAGTTCCCAGAAAGCCTCACACCCACCAGCAACTGCCTGTCCTCAATACCAGGAATATGCTCTGGAAGAAAGTTCTAGGCTGACCTTGTCCGCCTTTGCATACTCACAGATACTTTTGAGACAGTGATTTTCCTAAGGGACACACTGAAGCTAACTACTGACCCCTCAATATTTTTCCTAGTTGAACTGCACAACTCCACAGCACAGGCTTGCTTCACTTAAACAAGAAAGGTGCAGACTGTGTCCTGGACTAATGAAGGGCTAAGTCCATTCCTCAAAGGAAAGAGTCTAGGTAGCAGCAGGAATAGGGAATATGTCAATTACACTTCACAGCAATAAAATCCTCCTTTGAGAACAAGCCATTAGCACACTTCACCAAATTAAAAGAACATACCAAGATAAACCAAACAGCAACAAAACAATAAACAAACAACCGCCAGAAACAGACACAGCTAAAAGAGGCAGACATTTCTTCCACATACTGGCAGGAAAATTTCTTGTCTAGTAGTACAACTTTTTTTTTTTGCTGTTATTGAGATGTATTTCTTACAGAAACTAAGTAAATGCAGAGCCATCTTTTCCAGCAAGAACAGACAAAAGCTCCAAAAATCATACTGTTTTACTAGAAGTCACAACAAAACACACCCAGAAGGCAATAACCAACATCCATATCACATCTGTTTTGGTGGCAGACCTTAGCATGAGCATTTATCACTCCAAAATAAACTCCCACCTATTTAGACCACTGTACACAATAAACATTTGGTTGGTTGAAAAAATTCTCCAAAGTTGCAATACTTGTGCTGCCTTCAGCAGTCATCCCTGAGCAATTATCACACAAAACAGGTACTTAGGATATCACCCTGACCTCAAGCCACCCAGGCTCAGATGACAACTACTATTTTTAACAGATTATGCTGTCTGTGGTTTACAATCCCTTGAAATAGCCTTTACTAGAGGACAGGAAAAAAAATCAGGGGAGGAAACGGTGACAGACAACAAAGGAAAGCAACCTTTCCTTTAAATTGTTTTTTCCTGTAGTTCTGTGTTTTGGCAATAGCTGTGCGAGTGCTACAGCCACACAAAGGAATGCACAACCTAATCTCCCAGGTTTTTCCAAACTGAAAAGGATGCAAAATGATGTTACTCAAATCTCCATACAAGAGTAGAGGAAAAAAGGGACTCCATTCTATTTTCACATTCCAGCACCCTTTGAGAGCTGCTTACACCTTCCTGCCATTTCCAGCATCTGTTATTGTATCTGTGGCTAAGCATAATAGCCAAACCACCTATATCACTTCTTTCTGCCTAAATCATCTGACATATATCAAAAACCCCCAAATTTTTCTTCACTAGCCTTCTCCTTGTTACTCCAAAGAACTGAGGGTATTTCCACACCAAATTAACCCAGTGTTCCATTACTTCAGACCTACTTGCACAATACTTTAAGTATTTCACAACAGGAAAAAAACCCCAAAGCATTCTTGAAGGTAGGAAAAATAATTAGGTCATTTAATTCCCAACAATTAATGGAGAAGAGGCTGAAAAGGCATCTGGCTTTGAACTACAGCCATCATCTATGGCTGAGAACTGATGGAAGCTTGATAGGGTTGGAGAAAGTCAGAGAAAGAGACCCCAAAAGAAAGAGTCATTTTTTTTTTCATCTTTCCTAGATAAATTCTTCCAAACAGTTTAATCGTAATACTTCATTAGAAGTATTTTCTTCTACTTCAGCAAAGAAAAGCAGAAGGAAGAACCTCTAATTTACAGTGCACAGTCAACAAATCTACATGATGGAGCCCTGCAAAGCATATCAGCGAATAACCATTAGAAAGCCAATTACAGTTTCTGTATCAACAGCTTATACAACCATCCCTCAACAGAACAGTGCTCACACAAACCAGAAATGTAGGATGTATGAATACCAACCCAGAATAACTGGACCCATTCACTGAGCCACAGAGGCTCAGAGATACAGGTGATCTAACTTTTAGAGGGGGATGCACATACGCACAGAACTTACTGACACAGGTGTTTCAACAAGCAAGTGGTTAAAATTAGTTCCCACTATCCAAATGTGCCAGGAACATGGTACTTGCAGATGATATTATTACAGATGCCACCTCCTCTGCAGGAAATATAAGCTACAGAGCAGTAAATTTGAATCAGGTAAAGATTTTTTTTTTCTGTGCATCTGAGAAGTAGCAGTTGTCAGTGCTCCCAAACATGGGACAGATTAAGAGGGTAAAAACCTGCCAGCCACACTGACCTACTGTCCTGCATTAGTAGGGTTGATGGGAAGACAAACACATTAAGGAGCTTTCTTTCACAGATCAGATCTTTGGTATAACTTTCCCAAGCCAACCAGGCAATATCTGTCATCTTCTTGGCAGTTTAAGGACACCCAGCTTGACACACTCCAGTATCACACTGCTCAACCAGGTGACAGAGCCAGAACACAAAAGTCACACTGATCCAGGCTTTAAGTAAATAAATAATGTTAAATCAGCCAGGCAAAACCTAGAGCTTGTTGACCCAGGTAAGTGACCCTGAGTTCCCTGCTTCCTAGGCTTTGTTGCTACTTTGGCCTGAAGGAAAATGCAACAGAACCATGATTCAAGACTTAAAATACAGTTTTCAAGTTCTAAGCATTCAGGTGGAACAAAGAGAGCACACCAAGCACAAGCTCTGTGCAGCAGCAGTGAGACACTGAGTGCTGATGGCAGGGTAAGGACTCCCACACGCTGCTCACCCTGTTTCAGATGCAACTGTGCAAACATGACAGGAGAGCACCCGAGGCACTCCACCGAACTCTGAGCATGGCAAAACATTTGCCTGACTGAATCCAAAGTACATCCTGCTTTAGAAAAAGCTTACAAAATTCAGTGGGTTCCCTGGTGAAAGTCCAGGAAGTGACTCCTCACCCTCAGCAATATAGTTCCAGAGTCCCTTGCTTGGCTAATGCCCTCTTCAGCCATGCATCATGTGGGAAGGGAGATTAATATACTGGGAATGCCCTTTGGGATCACAGCAGTGGGAACTCCACATTTCACCACAGGACTGACGTCACATCGACATGGTTTCCCCAAGATTTAATGATGTGTTTTGTAATAAAAAAACCCAAAAACACTGGTGGGAAGAAGGGGTTCAGACCTAGAGCAGGCCCATAGGGAGCAAGAAGGAAAAAAGGACACACAAAACTTCGTAGGCAAACAGGTACAACAGACAGCCTCAATGCTTTATGCTTTCAGACACTTCTTGCACAGCTCACCTACATTTCATTCCCTTACCATTTATTCCTGGCTTCCTGATTGCTCACAGTGAAATTTTGAAGTCTTTTTTCCCTTCAGAGCACACCAGCCATCTCTTCCCAGGCAAGGCTTATGCTGCCTGCCTCCCTCCCATGCCTGGCCTGCTGCAGCCCTAATAACCAAGGCCATGGCATCAGCCTCCATCCCACAGACAGCTTTCTCAACCACCAAGGACAGTCCCAGTTCAGGAAGGGAGCTGCTCCTCTGCCTCACCATCCCACCAATCCAAGTAATCTAAAAATCACAGCCATTTCCCTATGGTTGATTTACAGACCTGGAGAGCAAGTCACTTCTCATGCCATTCACCCCACCTTTCTAATCCAGACATCATTCCCTCCCGTCTCCCACTGCCAAGAGGTTTCCCGAGACCCACCTGGGCAGCTGCAAGACAACATCCTCAGTTAAAAGGGCAAACAGCACAGGCAGGGCACAAACAACACAACCTACCAGCCTAGACTGGTTACTGCAAAAGGCCAGAGCACCAACATCCATCCAAAATGCAAATAATACAAAATCCAAAAAAACCACCAAGGCCTAGTGATCAGACAAGAGAAACAGTTTTAAACTGAAAGGGGAGAGATTTAGATTACATGTTAGGAAGGAATTATTTACTCAGGGAGTACTGAGGCACTGTAACAGGTTGCACAGAGCAGTTGTGGAAGCCCCATCCCTGGAAGTGTTCAAGGACTTGGGCACTGAGCAACCTGGTCTAGTGGGTGGCACCTGCGCCCATGGCAGGTGGGCTGGAACTTCAGCCACAGAAAGCAGTCAAGTGCTCTGAGTGCCTGATTTTTTCATTAAACACTTGGAAAAAATTGAAGGTTTGGCAAAGTTTATTTTCAAGTTTCTGTATTCCTTCCTTTCAAAATGTGAATCCACATGATAGTTATTTGGTTTATAAACAGTTAACCAGAAACATTGCTTCAGCCAGGAGAGGTCAGCTGGTTGTTCCACTGTAACTGTGCCAGTAATTTTGCTTTTTACTAGCTCCATGGCAAGTCTCCAAACAAGAATGCAAGTCTGTCACAGTTCTGCTGACATTTAATTTTTGCTTCTCAAGTTCCTTCTCCCTCCACCTTTTTTTTTTTTTTGCCAAGTTAAGCTTAACAGATTAGATAAATCAGTCTTAACTCTTTGTTGTCCTAAACATGAGCATCAGGACTTCAGCTCATAAAAGTAGGACAGATAAGGAGACTCCTTACGAGATGGGAAGTCAATATACTGATGGATAATCATAAAAGACATTAAAGATGTCTGTAATAGATGGATAATAATAATAAACATTTAGTGCCTAGGAACTAGAGGGAAAGACCTGGATATCTACCACTGTTGGAACTGGACCCAGGAGCTGTCATCTACACTCAATGCTGCCCTCCTTTTCCCAGCAGAGCCAGCTGGTGCTGTGATCCCATTAGCTCTCACTCACTGAGTGAATTTGGATAGAAAACTTGGGTGCTGCAGGAATTGACACTGGCAAGACCACAGTTGCCAGTTCCTAATTAATCTTTAAACATGTTTGGCAGTTTTGAACCTCCAAGTTACATGAATTTAAAAAGCTTTTGTTTTCTGAGCTAAGGAAGTTACTATCTGTAACTTTCCATACTTGCCACACTATTTTCAGACATCTCAAGCTGTATACTTAGAAGCTGAGCTGGCCACTGCAGAAAGTTTTGTTCATTTAGTGGCTTGATCTCTACAAAGAAGGGTATCAGTCTCATCTGCTGAGGAAGACTCTTCCAGCTAGGTGGGTGTGCTCTTATCTGCTCACACCCCTCCCACCTTCACCACAAAGTGGCTCAGTTCCTCCTCCGTTCCTGTTCTGCAAGATTACAGCAGCTGCTTTTCATCCTGATTCACTTGGAATAAAAAATTCATTGAATCATATCAAAACTCACATTTGAGAGGAAATAATTTCCCAGTGGTAACTAGGCTCCCCTCAGCTCTGTGAAGACAAGCAGAATGGAGGTGTAGGATCTGAATATCTGAAAGCTCACCTCTAATTCTTTATTCTCTCAGCTGATTTCTTAAAGTATTACATGAGTAAAAGATTATTAGTAAGGTGAGAGAAAGGAGCTCTACAACATAAAAAGTTGCAGTGAACAGGATGGGACAGCTGTCCCTACTTGTCTATCAACTGCACTTCCTGTTGGGTATGCCTGGACATCAATGGAGAAGAATTGCTGTAAATACTCATTCCAGCAGGTTTTCCCAAGCCTTTTCAGATAAAAGAGTGCTGCTTAAGTATGCCAAGAACACGAAAAAAGAATTAGCTTTAAAACCCAGGAAGACTGACCCAAGAGGAAGCGGAACACGCATATCCCCCCAACATACTGCCGTATGAACACGTGGTTCAGGTGGGTCCTTTAGTGAGTGGTACAGACAGGTATGACCTAGCACAGATCTTTCACCTATTTTTGCCTGAAGCAAGTTTTGTGACACTTTTTTGTAAAAGGTAAATGAGGCAGGGGGGCAGAAGGGTGAAGGGAGTATCACAAAGCAAAACCATGTCTCTCCCAAATAGGATCAGTACCAAAGCTGAGTACTGTTCTCACCTACTCCCAGTCTAAGCCAATAAAATGTAACCCCTCACCCTGCCACAAAACCAAACCAAACCAGCCCACCACCAAATAAAAATTAACCAAAAAAATGCTGAAACTCAATAAAAAGCAATACTCCCAGGGCTTTTAGCAGGTTAGGGTCACTAAAAATGCATGGCTTGTTTCATTTGTGGGGGTGGTAACACACTTTTATCAGATTCTTTTTCCAGCAGAAGCAAAGCAGAAAGGCACATCTCCTGTTCAGTTTGTCTATGGGTTCACAAGTGATGATATATGGATAGCAGTGTTTTAATGGCACCTCTCACCCAGTGACCCCAAAGTGCTTTTACTTCCCTTAATGAACTCAGCTTCACAGCAGCTTGACAGCTTCATTTTACATGGGAACCGAGAGAGAGATGAAGTCATCCATCTGTGCTATGCAGCAGCACAAAATCAGCTCCTGCCAGCCCAGTGATTTATGCATTAGACCACACTTGCTTCTGCACAGCATCCTGTCACCAGGGAGGTAACACACTTCCCAGCTCTGTCGCTTGCTCAGACACTACTGTGAACACGATTGCGTAGGCACTTTCCAGCCCCAGCCCTGCAAAATGTTAAGTCAACAGTGGCTTAAGACACTCCTTACCTCAGAGGCTCAGGACTTCTGTTTACATTATTAATGTTTCCTGGGAACTTCACCTTTCTTCCCCATTAGCTTTGGGCAAGAAAAGTCTAATTCTTTGACTAGTCAACTAAGGAAGAAGCTAATAGTGGGGAAAAAATGAAAGAAAAAAGAAGAAACCATCACCCAAACCAAACAGACATGGGAAGTTTGATATTCTGAATGTTTAGAACCTGTGCCACCTTCTGGATTACAGGAATTTCATATTGCTGCAATGTGGGCACTGCTTGTGTACATGCATAATCCTCTGTGTGCCAAGGTTCTTCCACTGAAGATTTGCATTACTGCGTATGTTAAAGAACAACATGAAAAGACAATATACCAAACAAAGTACCTTCTCACAGCACAAGTACTTCAGAATCTGATTAAACAACAAATTGGAATGCTCCAAAACAGTAAGGTGTGTTTTAAATCAACACAAAAGGCTCACTGCTGTACCAAATGAGGAGTCACAACAGCTCTGTCTTGGCAGAAGTCACATGTTATCTCCTTGAGCAAGAACATTAGCTAGATCTCACCTGAGTCCCAGCAAAAGCCAAATATTACTGCTTTGATACCCACAGACAGCATCCTGACCTCCTGTGCCACGATTTCAGAGGGCAAAGTACTCAGATCATAACACTAGGGGACCAATGTTCTGGTAAAGCAAAGTTACACCCAGAGATAGGCTAAGCCATGGCTTTCTTGGCAAACACTCCACAAACAAGATCCCACAGGACTTTTGCATAGGAGAGTTAATTTGTTTTCAATTCCCCATCTTCTGCCAACACAGGATTACACAAGATGGGGATAAGGGTGAGTAGACAAAAGGGCTCAAGATCCTAAAGCTTCTCCAGTGTTATACTTCAGTTGGTCACCTGATTTATGATGACCCCACATCACCACCCTCATACCTCCTTAATGGGTTTTTATCTTAATAGATGAAACATGTCTTTCCAAAAGAGACTCCTGCTGCTGCCAAGTGAAAGCAAGCTCCTCAGTGTGACTTAATGCAGCTTGCATCAAGTAACTTACCCTGCCGCTGACATCTTAAACTCAAGTAACTCTGGACAACTCCAGAGTTACTCATTTGCATTTCTGCCAAACTAAGAGTCATTAATTATGCAATTCTGTATTTCCAAAAGGCTTAAAATGTATAGGTCATATTTTTACTTCCCCTTATTGAGAGCAACAAACAGGAATTAACACTTCCCTTTCTCATACCGGTAGAGTCACTCATTTTTCACTTATTGTTTAATTAAAGCTGTTTCAGCCCCCAAGAACCTTGTGCCTGTATTTTTGGAGGCAACCTAATGGCTCTAAAATAACTATAAAGACAGGAGGAGGAAGACAATTCCTCATAGGCTAGATGTTATTATTAATTAAAAAAAAAAAATAACAAGCTCTTCCCATGATTTCTCTACAGTTTTGCAAATCAAAGTAGAAAGAGAGATGCAGACTGGCACCTATCCACGTTAATACTCTGGTACATTCCTCCAGTTTCATATTTCCTTACCTATTCACCCCTTCTCCATGCTTTATCATAGTGGATTCACACCCAGTTAAGTGGAACTTTTCTAGATTAAATTAAAACTAGAAAAACTCTTCAGGCAGTACTTTAGTGATAATTGGCATCAATCTTTCCAATCTCCCAGCTTCCAGATAGGTTCACCATCGTTCAGTGCTTGCACTCCTCTTGGCCCTCACATTTTCCATTTTAAGATGTTATTAGACAAAGGGTGAAAGGGAAACCAGAGATCGTCTTCTATCTCTGTCTCCTGAGCAGATACAAAGCATGTATCTGTTCCATGACCAGATTCATTATACAAAATGAAAAAAAGGTGAAATGAGTGGTTAGAAGGGCAACCCCTGCTTTAAAATGAAATGCCATCAAGGAATTAAAAGACAATTGAATGTGTAGCAAATGAACAGATCTTGGATAAATAGCATTAAACCTAGCTAGTGACAGAATGGACTGGGAGAAAAATACAGTTCCCTCTAACAAGCCTACTACTGGTACAGTGATTCTACTAATTTAAGGCCCTCCAGGAACTTCAGTTTCTTAGTGGCCTTGCAAAGTATCTTTGAACCAGAATGACTGAATGGATTTCAGGGGTAGCAGAGACATAACAATACAAAATTCCATTTCCAGAACATAATCTGCTGCCAGCTTCAGGACAGAGAGCAAAGTTCACTGCTCTGAGTTTGTGATGTCACAAACTTCAAAGTCCATTGATCTTTTGATGGTTTTGGTTTTTTTGTACTGCAAAGTGTGTGCTTCTACCATTAACTTTTCCAAGTGTAACTCCTGAAGTTCTATGCATGCTGTGCCTTACCCAGCTATTTATAGCAATAGAAGTATAAGATCATGCTCAAGGCAGGGTCACAGGGATTGTTTTTCCAAATTGCACATACTAGTTTACACAATCCCTAACTTCTGTAGCTCACCACTGGTTTATCTCTAGCGCACACCATAGTCCTCGCGAGCAGGGCTTCAGAGCAATTACAGATGAGAGGTAGATACTTCAAAGCACAGCAAGCAGGGTAGAGTTTACCTATTTGCCACTTCTAGTCTGCAGGACTAAGCCTAATAGCCCCTATACCTCATCCCCATCGCCTGAGACAATGCCTCCAAAACAATGTTACACAATTTAAAGCATCACAATAGTCACATATTATCCTGTATGACACACCCCATCAATTCCAGTTCCTGCTTCATCGGCTTTCACGGGAATAAAGCTTGTTCATCCCTCCCTTTCCTGTGTGCTGTTCTGAGGATGCCTTCTCTTCCCTCCTCTTCTCTTACTGTGACAGTTTACTCTCTGCCTCCTGGCAAAAACCTACTCTACTTTTCTCATCCCTCTACCTACTTTTATGAACAAAATCCTTCTGCAATTTTCATGTATTTCACACATGCCGCCCCATCTCTCACTCTCCCATTGAGCACAATCACATCCCAGCTACCCAGCCACAGATGCCACCCCACACATCCTTCAAGCCAAACACAGAAGTAGCAGCTCTAGGCAGCTCTTCCTGATTCTTCCTGCCTGCAGAGAAAACAGAAATAGCAACCAGGAACACACTTCCCTCGGGGAAAAAACAAAAAGCCTCACAGACCAGCAAGCCCCACCACAAACACCCACCAAAAGCACTGCCTAAGCCACCACACACCCAACTCTCAACAGCTTTTTCTCTAAAATGAGATGCTGCCTGACACGTCATAAGCTTTCTGGCTTTCTCTTCATCCACCAGGTCACACTCTTCCTTCCACACCTCATCCTCCCCTGAGCTAAACAGGCCTATCAACAATCAAGTAGTAGCTGGGGCATGGGAAGTAAGGCCCTGATGACAGAGAAAGAGTTTGTCCCCAAACCAAGAACACTTTAGAGCCACATTTAGCACATTCCTGCTTCATCACAACCCAATCAGCACCAAACCACGTGTTTGGTTTCCCCAAACCTGCCCCACTCTGGCCTTCTTCCTTGCAGCTTCCAGCTGCAGCCATTTAGCTGCTGAGCATTTTGCTTTAAGAAGAAAATCCAGATACACAATGTCTACACTGTATTTTCAAATAAGTACAACCACTGATAGGAAAGAGCAGGGCTCTGAAAGGCCATTTATAATGAGAGAATAGAAGCAGTCTTTTGTTATTGTGTCTGCTGTAGCTCTTCTGGGTTTGAAGAGCATGTGCAGCTGTGGCTGTGAAGAAATCCATTTTGTCATCAATTCCCATGGCTGACATGCAACTGAAGACACAGACCAGTGTCAGCCAAGTTCATATGCTCAGGATGTTATTAATAGCAGGAAAGCAACACCATCAGTGTGTGCCCTCCAATTACCACCACAAGCTTTTAAGGCAGAAAGTTCTTACCTGCCTGGCCACCCTCCGAGCTTCCCAGTATGGTTTAGAGTCTTCTACAGCTTTTCCAATCTTCTTTACCAGTTCATCCAGTTTTACTGTTGCCTCAACCAGCACAGAGCGGAACTTCTGGCGTGCATCCTTCAAAACATTGCAGGGAAGAAAGAAAGGGCAAAGGCAGATTAGAGCTTTAAAAATTATTTCCACCTTTTTCTTCCTACCTTCAGGTTCCTCTTTAGATTCATACAGGAGCTGACACATCCAAAAGAGTTACTGGCATTTGGACTAAGAATTTTTCAGCAGAGGAACCCTGGAACCCAGAGCCAAATCCTAAAGCCAACATCCTGGACACCAAATCTTTTCTTTCAGTGACACTTTTATATAAAGCCTACAACAGCCTGTTCTAGATGTTACCTCTGGCAGGGTTTCTCAGAGAGGAATTGTTTGTAAACTACTCACTCGGTGAGAAGTCAAACAGCAGTGTAACAAGTTCTGAGAGGGACTTCAATAGCAAAGACATCTCATACAGATAATGCTAGAATGGTGCTAGCAGGCAGGCCAAATCCCCACAGCAGGCTGGCACATCAGCTGGAATTGGCACAGAAAGCCCATCTTTTTAGCTATGGTTTCTATCAATGGAGAAGGGCACCTACATTCCACTTCACTGGTAATATTTTCTATATTTAAAAAATCCAGCAACTTCCAAATGGGATGAGCTGCACTCCTTCCTTACATGATTAGCTAAAGCAATTAAAATATTTTCTCTGCTCCAGTGAAATTTCCACACATGTAAGCAAAGTGATTCTGATTCCAATCTCAGAATCCACCACAGACTTGAAATATATGAAATTATTGCAGATTGATGCAAATTCAGACTGGGACCTGGCCCAGGATTTAAGGAGATGAAGAGGAAGGGCCATGTGAGCTCTCAACAAGGCTTGTAACTCTAATTAGAGTGCTGCATTTATGCAGACTGCTGGAGTGACATGTTGATAATCAGGAAGCAGCTGGCTTGAAGAAGTGCCCTAATTCAGGAGGGTTTTGTCATTATTGTTAAGGATTTCTAGAATGCAAAACTGCTTATTCACTGGAAGATTTAAAATACATTCCAAGTTGCTAATGTGCTCTCAGAACTGGAAAAAATGCAACAATATATCGTTTTTTATAGAAAAAGCAACTTATTTCTGCAAAAGCTTTGCTCCCTTTTTAGTGTTATGTAAAACCTGAACCAGCATCAGCATTATTTTAGTCCAGGGCAAATAGCTTTGGATTCTTATGGTACTCCAATTTATTCTAAGGAATTATTCAAATGGATAACAAGGTCAAAAATGGAGAATTAAATGGACATTAACTTATTATTTCATTAACTCAAATCCAGTCAATAACCTCATTTCTCAGTGAAAGCCTGAAAAGTATCATTTAAACAATATTAATTGAGTCAATGATTGTCTCAGTGAGAAGAATTTGAATACTTCCAATTAAATTACTGGACCATACATGGTTCACTGCTCAAAATGAGCTTTGTAGTAACTGAAAAAAATATTCCAAGTATGATGACTATATTGCAAGAAAAGTATTAAGTACTGAAATATATTTAACAAAGAGAAAAATTCTTTGCAGGTGTAGGAACAGAATTAAAAGCTTATTTCTAAATGAATGAGCTGGAAGATTTCACTCTCTTTGTGAAAGCTGCATATAAGGATACTAGTTATGCAAAGCAAATAGTTTAGGTAAAAAAAGCCTTGTGCAGTGATTCATCAGAAAGTTCAGTTCCCATGTTTTTAAGACAAGCACTTGGAACAAAGAAATCATCGCTATAAATCTGTGCCTGGAGACCTACCCCAAATTCATTCATGTAATAATTATATACAGTCCTATCCAATAGGAAAAAGATGACTAGTCCCCACTAGGAGTTTAAAACAGTCAAAAAAAAACCCCAAAAACCAAAAGATACTAAGAACAAAGCAGTGAAATTAACAGCAACTTCTGTACCTATTCATCTCCCTTTAACTCTGATGAAGCAGATGCAAATTTCTGAACTCCAGGTGCTCCTCTAACTGGTGCCTGAAGCACAGGTCTTACAAATGGTGAAATACACATTTGCCCATGAGCACAACTCCACACAGTAGTTTAGTTACACAGAATAGGAAGCTTCAGCTGAAAAACACACTGGTGTGAAATTCCAGTTTATCATTTTTCCTCCAAAGATGATTGGTTCTCCTTTTAAGGCTTCATTTAGGTCTGACCACCCTCACTCTTGCGGTGAAGAACAGTAATGAAAACCAAAACACATCAGAACTTAGTATCTGTATCATCAACTTATTTTAAATGACATTTATTCTCAGGCTCCTGACTGTCAGGAACACAAGCCTGCAGGCTCCAACACCTTCTGCATGACAGAACAAGCAGATGCTCAATTCTCTGCTGCGATCAGTCCCCCTACCAAAGGCTTCCAGCCATCCCATCCCAGGAGCAGGATGCCAAGGTCTCTGAGGTGAGATTCCAAAGCCATGCCCTCTGCAGCCCTCCACATGCCACTTCTACCCTCCACCAGCCCCAACTACACTACCAAAGCAGACAATCCCACACTGTCTATTTACAGTGTGTGTTCCTGTGGCAAAGCAGCACCTTCACATCACCCAAAAACAAACAAAACCAAAGTGACCCAGCTCTCCTGACCTGGGAGCCACAGGAACACCTCCTGAGAGCAGGGGCACAGCTCCCTCCTGCAAACACCTGGCCACACGCTGGCAGAGCATCTGCAGAAGTCATCACCCTTGGCACAGCGCAGAACTCCCCAGGCAGGTAGTCCTGGGGAAGTCTGAGTGAGAGCTACAGGTGCAGCAGTTATTTTTACACTTCATGTGAAAATAGGAAGGTCAGAAGCACCAAGATAATCGCACCAGTAGGACTGGGCTTGGTGCACTTACTCCTTAAGGGACATGAGAAGTTCATCTGTTGTTCCTGGAAATGAATGGGCCTGTGGTCAAGGCAGCAACCTGGGAGCTGATTTAATTCACTGCTTTATGTCTGACTTCCCATGTTACTGTCAGTGAGACACTGACCCACATGTGAAGTGGTTCAAAACTATAAATCCTCTTAATGGTGTTTTCTGTAAGGACACTCACATCAGAAACTCAGAGGCTGTGAACAGCACATCACTGCAGCTCATCCAGGGTCCCAGCACGGGGCAAGTCCTACATCCATGTGAGAAAGACAACCACAACACTTTCAAGCTACTTATCAAATCCTCTGGTATGACCTGCCCCTCCATACTAGCATTACTATTTAACTACCAAACTCTTGCTTCATTTAGACCTTTATCTAGCACACAGGGATAACAGAGAAAGGAAAATATGTCGATTCCTGCAACTAGTCACAAGCAAAACCAAGAGAGTGCAAAATATGCCACAGAAATTTTCTAGCATAGTCCTCAATCTCTAGTTTCTGTATTTCAGTTTCTTGAAAGATAACTCATTCCAGCAGAAATGCTATTCATTGATAACAGCAAGTATGCAGCCTTAGGTAATATGTGAGTCACACTCATTTCTGGGTGGGTTTTTGTGTTTTGGGTTTTTTGTTTTTTAAAAACACATTGTGTTTTTCTCACCACTGCACTGAATACATACACAGACTCTAACAGAAGCAATGCAACTGCCATGAGACATCTCAAACATCCTGACACTTTTAAAGCATGTTTTCCCATCTACTCACTCCTAATCTTCTGTGATCATTTTTAAGAACACCTTGCTTCTGACTTTAGAAATAGAAAGGTAACATTTAAAATGTTAGCCAGTCAGCTTTCAGTATTTTTTCCCTCCTATTTGCTTAAATGAGATGATGATAAACCTTTTCCAAGTTGGACAAAAGCCAATTAAGGCACTTTATCCTCAATGTGTTTCGCAAGGTTAAAAAACCAAAAAGTAGCAGGAGAAGCTTCTCACCTAAATTACAGCCTTAGTAAGTGGACTCTCACTAGCTAGATGTTTGTCATACACACACTCTAGCAGGCAGAGCCCTTAATGCACCACGTGGACAGCTGCAGTTCATGTTTCAACATCTTGATCTATAGCTGCAAGAGCTCCACACTCATCAACTTTCTTCCTGGAAATCCTTAGCACTTTTTTTCAAAAGAGATTTCACTAGCACCATCTTAGGGAGCATGCCAGACTTCCACTCCATCTATGTTTTTGCTGCAATAGTCCATTATTAAAAGCAGACTTTGTTTGTAATGCCATGCTGTTGGGCAGCTTTTTGATACTGCACCAGAAAGAGGGACCACACTTAAGGACAGGTCATCCTTACGGAAGCATTTTGAAGATCCATCCTCAAAAGTGGGGAAAAAACTAAAATACAATTTTCAACCTACACTGCGCCTGTCAGAGAAAAAAGCATGCCTGTTTTCCTCACTCCTGAATGACGGTGATGAGCTGGTGTTAGATGCCAGATGACAAGCAAATAACTATTTCTGCCCATCAAACGAAACATGTATTTTCAAACTATTTTATTTTTTAAATGAGCATTACATATCAACCATGTCTGAATCATCTTCACTCTGAGCACATCTAAATTTCATTTACAAAGGTTGTCCCATGACCATTCTGTCAGTCTGGTGTGCAGAACCTCTGGCAAGCATGGGAGGTGCACGGGAAGTGGAATTGCTGACTGAGAGACAGGCTTCACCTATTTCCAAGAGGCTGACAGTATCCATACCCACCTTCTCTGCTACAAAGACTTACCAGCAGCAAAAGCTCACCTCCAAGTTAAACCAGCACCAGTATCATACATCCACACCAAACAGATGCACAAGGTGAGCTCAGAAATCTACCCCCAAGCCTCGAACCAGTTAAAAACACTTTTAACATCTCTTTGGTACCTGACCAATTCAAGTAAGCCAGACTGGCAACCAAACCTTAAAAACAAAGTGCAAGGCAGGGGGTAAGTAGTATCTCAATTTTTAAGGCAAAAGTCTTTGGTTTGTTGTTTTTTTAGGCAGATACTAATATGCCATCTAAGAACTATTAAAAACTCAGTACCTGAAAGTTGCTGTAACCTCCCGTTTGCAGTTACAAATTGAGATTACCAATGCTTTTTACTACAAAAGTTTTTAATTCTCTTAGAAGAAGAGAGAAGAAAGCAGCCATGGGAGGGTACTGGGTGCTCCTTTCAAAGCAAGATTTATCCACCTAACCCTTCCTCTCCCAGGCTGGAAACCCCTCTCTACGTCAAGAACATGAATCAAGTAAAGCCCTTTGACTCATTTGGTTGACAAAATCTTTCCAGAGCCACAGCAGAGGAAGAAGCCTTCCCTTACTCATCCTTGGATGAAAGCAGAAGGCAAAATAACAAGCAATTCACACACAGGAGCCATTTCCTATGGAAGCAAGTAGATCATAAAGAAATGTGGAAAGATGTGTCCTGATAGCGTTGGATGAATCCATCAGGCATGTATATCCTGCTCCAAAAGCCAGCAGGAACACCAGCCACTGAGCTGCTTTGTCCTTATCTCTGCATTCTTTTGTGGACATTGGAAAATGCTGCACAGGGATACTGATAAGGTGGCAGATGTTTCCACAGAGAGATGTTTCCTCAAGCCAGGCAGGCACGCTCAGAATGAGATTCCAAACACTGAGAGGTCATGTTTCTAAAGCCTGAAAGATGGAGGATTTTTTTTTTTTTTAATCTACTTACATGTTTTATGTGTGACAGGGTCAACAGCTCAAGTTTTTTCCCTAAAACCAAGTATTTTAGTGAAGAAGTAAGAAGCCATTCTAAATAACTGGTGAATATCTGCCTGCCAGCAGGAAGCAGAGAATTAATTCCTTGTTTTGCTTGTGTGTGCAGCTTTTACTTTACTTAACTGCCTTTATCTCAACCCACAGGTTTTCTCACTTCTAATCTTCTGGTTCTCCCTCTGGTCCCACTGGCAGGGAGGGAGCAAGGAGCTGTCATGTTTAGCAGCCAGCTGGGGTTAAACCATGAGAAAAAGTCCTTCCCCTTCTGAGAAGGGTTCAAAAGCTGACAAGGCTCACAAGAGAAAGAGCACCACAGCTAATAAAGCCCTTTCCTTATATCCAACAACAGCCCAAGGTGACCTTTATGATAAATCCAGAACTAAAAGTAACAAAGTCTTGCAGATCAGGACTGGAGGATCTAGGCAAGCACACAAGAAGGATCCCAACCAGGCCCTCTAATAATGAGCATGGCTGAAAGCAGCACTGTTCAGCTCTAGTTTTCCTGTGCAGTATCTCCCATCAACACACATTGGCAAGCTTGTAGCTCCAGCAACACTAAAAACTCCAACAAAAACCACATTTGGGATAGCTGGGATTCCAGTGGTAACTTTAATGGTATGTGCTGCATTTCCCCTCCCCGCAATGCTGCCAGAGGGTCCCTGGGTTAATTTGTTACATCTGAGCTGTACTTTCAGAGCCAGAGCTGGCTGGACAAGCAAATCCTGCACATTTGTTAAATACATTTGCAGCCCCTGATGCGAGTTCAGATGGAGATGCATTTCCAATAAACAGGAAAAAACTTCTTACATCTTGCCAAAACACACTTGTATTCTCCCCTACAAGACGTTTCCCCCAGCTCTTCACAGACACTTCAAACATAAACAGGGACATTAGAGAATCCAAGTGTTAAATCCCTCAGAGAACCCTCATCATCCTTCTGCTGTGTCAGTAATGCTCAGTGTTGCACTCAGTAGGAGCAGCATTATGGATTTTAAATCAAGTCTAATCAAAGATTCATTAACAGGCAATACATTAACACAACATATAACTACCAGCCACTCAGTGCCCTTCAGCAGCTCCACAACTCCTGAACAGGCTGCGAGCGTCAGCAGGTCAGGATATTTCTTCAGGGTTTAATAGGATAGATCAAAAGAGCAAAAAATGAGTAATTCTTCCAAGTAAAAGAATAGATGTAGCCAACTTCAATGTATCTGTTCGAGTCATGCCATGCATGTATATCCAGTGCTCTCACAGGTAGTGTGGGTGCAGAACATATTTTAAAAGATTAAAAAATCCTAGGCTGTTCAACTTAAAAACAGATCATGTGGCAGTTTCAGTGGAGAACTTAAAGAAATGGCAGGCTGGTCAACTTAGAACAGAATTCCCCATTTTATCACCTCTGTAAGCAGTAGACACCGGTATTTTCTACATTGCTGAAACATGGACATTCCTGTGGCTACACCAAGACAGCGTAGCCACAAAATCCTAAAAGCCTCTACTGAATTCAGCCCCACAACATTTTCCACTGGGTAACGCAGCATTATTGCTTCCACTCTGCAGATGAAGACCTGAGGCACAGCAAGAATAGAAACATGGGTTTAGAAGGATTTAACAGCTTTTTTTTTCCCAGTTAATGGGAACTGGAGACAGCCAGCAGTCCCACTTAGAACAACCTACATAAAGCTATATGCAGGAAGTCCAGAACAGTCTTGCAGAACTCAGATGCCACAAGGTTACCCTTCCTGCTTATCAGAGAGTACATCAAGTCACAAAAACATGGGTGTATTTTTCTGAACTTCCTTCAAAGAAATATACCTTCTACTCAAACACTCCCATCGCTTTTCCAGATTATTCTGGGGGAAAAAAATCAACAGTGGGAATGTATGGACCACAAATAATGCTACAGGAAGCTGGCAGTCAGCAGTTTGTGCTGTAAATAATGGAATGATACATCTATGTTCCCATTAAAGATATTGAAAAGATGAAGAAAATGATGCTAGCAAAACAGGATAAATATAACTCCATTGTCTGGTTAAAAAACACCCACATACATCTTTCTTCCAATGAAATATAGCAAGAACACCACAAACTAGGAAGGGGTAGCAAGAAGGACCCAAAGCAGCTAGTAAGAGCCAAAAGTGCAAATTTTCAAAGGGAAACTCAGCATGGCTCTCCCAGAAGCCCACATTTTCAACATTATTCATGGATTTTGAAAGCCTTGAAACAGAATGATCCCAACTCCAAACTCCTCTTTCTAAACTCTGCATTTATCCTATAAGGCTGCTTGGCAAATCTTTCTTTCTTTCTTGTCCAGAGTATGAATGCAGAGATTTTCTGCTAGCCACACGCATTGGGTGTTGTGGGATTTTTTATTCCTTTCCCCCAGAAAGGTTTTAAGTCCATTTAAAATGCATTTATCGACCTGTATATAAATTAAGCCTTGCTTACATCATCTAACTGCATCTGTCCTCAATATTTAAGCAGAGAAAATCTAATGAAAATTTTTATGGATTAAAAATTATGCAGCTGCATGATACCACAAACTGGCATCCATCCAGTAAGATTTTTGGATGAAAAGTGAAGAGGAAACATTCAAGAAAGCATACTCTTGGTGGTATTTCACCTTAATTCCATCAAAAACTGATTACAGTAAGTACTACAGACAGATCTGCAATAAACACTTAATGGCAAAGTGCAGAGAATGATTATGTGATTTCTGTCTATCTAACCTACCAGGTACTTACTAGGCTGAGTAAGCAACAAGGTAAGTCCAAGCTAATGTGGAAATTCTGTTCATTTATTTACAATCATATTTCCAGGAGCCTTTCAGCCTCTGCAGCTCAGCACGTGTTACACACACTGTAGCTACAAATCTGCAGCCTTGACAAACACTTGATCACATGAATAATTTTAATCAAGCAGAAAAATCCCATCTTAAAGTCACTGGGATTTATTTCATGAGGATGCCTTTGCATTATTATTACTATTCCATCTGCTTCATAAAATGTCCTCAGTGCAAGGTTATGACAAAATTAATGAAATCCAGGCAACTATCCATAACACCATCTTTCAGTTTCAGTACCTCAGCATGAAATAAGGAGACTGAAAAGATACATATAATGATTTTTTTTTCAATATATCTGTATAAAGATTCCTGAAGTCCATTTAATTGCTACTGTGGCAGACCAGAATACTGATTTTTAAAGTTCACTCATAAAATTTTAATCATGCTAGTGACACCGAACAGTTTTCACAGCAGAAATACTGTGTAATTTTGTACAGCAAATAGTTCCCCATTTAACTAAGTTTATTTACCAATAAATTCATGATCTACATGCCACAAATGACAGAAAATGCAAACAAGTGGGGAGAAGAAAAAAGCTACAGGACAAGGCTGCTTTGTTTCCAAAGATCATAACCCCATTTTCTGTTCAGTGCTCTCAGTGGATATTTCAGTATTCTAAAATTCTACCAAGAACCACCCCTTGCTTGAGGTGCCCATCTCATGAAAAGATACACACAAGGAAAAATTTAGAAATAATAAATTTTTAAAAAGTAAAAATCAGACAAACAAATCAAACTTTGACATTTTGAAGGTACAGACAGAAACCTACAGATGTACATTTACAGTATGTTCCTCACTGCAATCTCAACATGTTTTGAGACAGTATTCAAAACTATGTAATGATATCAAAATTATTTAGGATGTCAAGTCATATTTTATGCCAATTTTTCTTTAGCAGCATATTCATCTTATACTTCCACCGGGTTTATCTTCTCTGTTTTACAAACAGAAGAAAATTCAGACACATAAATAGGACAGTTGGGTTTGCTTCACTATTAGATCAATAATGTTGAGCCTTCCAGAATAATTGCCAAGTAGATAAAGCTCAAATTTGGGGATTTAGAACCAATTTATTCAGAACTTGCTATTACATTTTTAAGTATCCAAGAAAACTTCACTGTATAACCAGGAAGTCTTCTATTCCAACTTTCCTTCACCACTTTCCTTGCTCAGGAAGTGATGACAAAAAAAGGCAAAGATAACAAGCTAAAAAAACCCCAAACAGCCACCAAAGAGAAGATCCTGGAAGACAGCTGTATGGCAAAAACCTCTTAACCAAATAAACTTTCCCTGTCTATAATCAACAAACACAAAACAGTGACTTGTAAAAATAAAACTTGTCTACACTTAGTGTCCAAACCCAAAAATAAGTTCTGGCAGTGGTTGTGTGTGAGGTTCTCCACATAGGGTTTTTACACTGTCAGCATACCTCTGCCTTTTCCCTTTCTTTTCAGCTGTTGGATCAATTCATACCTTTAAAAAAATCATCACCAGACTCCTACTGCAAAATTACCATTCAGGAGGCAACCTACTTAAAAACACTGTCCCTTTTGTTCACAAAATCCAACATGCACAAAAGGAAAATGCAAGGATAAATTCTGTACCTCCAGCTCCGTCTCTCTGCGATTGATATCATCAGTAGATTGATTCAGTTTTTCTAGCTCCCCCTAGAAGGAAAGAAAGTCAGATGCATAGTAAGAAATCAGGGAAAAAACATGTCTGAGAAGGTTCATTCAGCATCCCTACTGAAAGCTCACATGGGCTTTGGCTAATGAATTTAGTGAAAAGAGGAAACCTTGAGATGTTCAGCCTAACTTTGCCACCGGTCTTCTACTTTGCTACTGAAAAGAAAAAATAAGCAGAGAAGCTCTATAGTTTTATGTTAAGGCAATACATTTCCTATTCTGGCTACTTCTTCACTATTACAAATAAACACAAGGTTCAGTAAGCTCTGTCTCGTTAATCAAGACAGCCAGTATCAGCAAGGTACTGGGGAGACAGACACACCCACCCCGAAAGATTAGCATAAAGTTTGCCCTATCACAGGAGACACGCAGTGGAAGGACAGAACCGATAAGAAACACATCTTGCCACACAAGGGGCATTTTTATTTTGGATTTTGGCAAACCATTTTATAACACAACCAGTCAATGGGACATACAGTTATGTCTATGTAATTTGCCTTCCTGCCAACATTCTGATCCCTTAACAGCAGAAACAAAGGTGTTAAATCCCTTGAATAAATATGTAGTAGAGTAGTGTTGGCATGAATGAAGTTATTGTAAAAATAAAGCTCATTCTTATTGACTTTCTTACCACAAAAAGCAGCCCTCAGGAGGATATCTGATAGCTCTCCTTATCTGAACTACATGTTCCTTCATGAGAGATTATAAGATTTTTAACAGTAGTGTTCCCCAATTTAAATGTTATTTAATTGTCAGCATGTGTAACAGAATACGCCTTGAAATGTTCTGCCGTACAAACCGAACGTTGTAAATTGATTGTCACTTGAGCAGTTTCCCACTAGACTACAAGAATGACTCTGGTTACAACCAGAAAGGAATTAATTACAACAGTTTAGCTCTCTTATCCTCAGAGGTCAGATTTCGTTTCCTGCTCCTAGGATTTGGAAAATACCTATTTGAGTATCCATGTTGTCTGAAACACTCATCCAAAAATTACCTAATTGTCTCGTACTATCACTTACTCAGAACCTGACGGCTCACATTGAAGCAGACACGGCAGCCTGTTTTTCCAACCAAACAGAAAACTTAACAAAAACAATTGTTTTGCCGACCATTCACAAATTGTATATGTGGAAACGTGTCGCAAGCTGAAGAACCTAAGGCCAAAATTAGATCAATAGATACCAACCAAGCTCAGCCTCTTAAAATCAGGGCAGTACCAGGATGGCTTTTGGCTGAGGGCCTTGTTCTGTGTAACCATGTTTTGAGAATTTTGCAATTGCTCTGTGCAGCCCTGGAAAACTAAATGCTCGCGATGGAGAAAAGAATGACAATTACAGCGAGCAGGGATCTATGCCAAGGATCCTCTCAGCAATGTACACACATGTTATATTCATTCATGACAAAAAGTCCCAGCAATGCTGGAGGCAAAAGCCATAAATCTGCAGAGACCTAAAAATACATTTCATTTCAGGGACCACAGCATGCTTGAAGTTTGCACCAGGCTATTGGTCGAGACATGATTTTGGGGAGAAAAGCTTTGTTTAGACATCACGCAAGAATAAAAAGCATTGCAGAAGGCATTCACAGAGAGGAAGCACCATATTCCACTAACGCTCCTTTTTAAAACAAATAAAAAATAATGATAAAAACAACGAAATAATTTTTTTAAACCTACGCTTTCCCGCATTTATGAATTTCTGAGCACCAGCCCCGCTCCACAAGCAAGGTCACGGTGCCACGGTCAAAACTAAAAAGGGGAGGGGGGGGGTGAATTTCAGCAGGAGGAGAAGGAGAAGGAGGGACAGCCAACAGAGCCGGGCGCGGAGCGATGCCCGGGCTAACAAAGGGCTGGGGAGCCCCGGGGGCGCTTCGGGCGCCCAGACAGCCGGGGCTGCTCCGGGGGGAAAAAAATTAACTACATAAATAGAATTAAATAAATAAATAAATAAATAAATAAATGCGTGTCTATATGTATGCCTGTGTCCACGTAAGTGTATGTATGTATATATATATACACATATATATATATATATAGCACATACGCCTGAAAAGCAATGAAATAAAAGGCACCCATTATTACACAGAGCCACAACGCACACATTGAAACGAACCCCCCCAAGAACATCGCAGCCGCCCCTCGGGAGTCAGGCCCTCACCTGGATGCGGGGGTCCACCTCCTCGTCCTCGGGGCGCGGTGGTTCCTCGGCGGGGCGGCCCCGCCGGCCCCCCGGCTCCATGGCGGCTCCCGCTGCCGCTGCTCCCGCCGCAGCCTGCCGCTCCGCCGCTCCCGGCCGCCGCTCCGCCGCTCCGGCCCCGCCTCCGGGGGAACCCCTCCCTCCCCGCAGCGCCCCCGTCTCTTTGTGCCTTCGCAGCGCGAAATTGCGGGGTTTCCTTCCTTTCCCCCCTCACACCCGCCCCCTCGCCGCCTTTTCCTTTTTTTTTTTTCCCCCGCCCTAACCTTCCCTCACACCCCGTTTTTCTGGCGTGCTGATTGCGGGGTGCCCCCCGCAACGGCGCTGCGTGAAACCAGGGTGAGTAGTTCCAGGTGCGGGGAAGAGCTAAGGACACCTTGCTGGATTTTTTTAATTTATTTTTTTTGCCCCCCTCCTTCTTTTCTTCTTTCCTCTTTTTCAAGCTCTGCTGGAGGCTGACATGCCTATGGAGAGAAAAAAAAAATAATGAAAAAAATCAGGGGAAAGGGAGAAGAGAAAAATACTAAAGGCGCTTTCAACAACCTTGAAAATTCAAATGAAACCCAGATTTCTATTGTGTGGCAGCTAAGCAGGCAACTATTGTACTTACTGCATGCAGCAGAAGACATACTGAAGACACATCCTTTTGTTGTCAGTAAAAAAAGAACTTCATAAAAGAAGTATGTACATACATGGCCCATGTCTAGCAGAGCACTTCAGATTAGTGTCTACCTAATCACAGGGGTGGATAACAAGTAATTTTGAACAGATGAGGAATATATTTCCACCTCTAAAGTATCACTATTAATGTAACCCCATTTTTTTTTTGTTAGAAAAATCCTCAAAAGGTAATAAAAAAATGAAAAATTTTGATGTGGTGAAGAAAAAAGCTTCTTTTGTGAGACTGAAGGTGAAAAAGAATCTCATATCTCTTTATAAGATTAAAAAAGGAGGGAGATAAAATAAGAAGATAAAATTAATATTGCTAAGGTAACTAAGGTAAAAAAGGAGGCAAAAGAAAAGCAGTCAAGCTCTTTTAAATGCTATAAAGCAATAGGGGGTGGAAATAAAATATGGCAAGAGAGTGACATAAACATTTGAAAATAGTATAAACATGCAAAGTGACACCAACAAACTAAAATAATCAAGGAACAGAGGAGGTGTTGCAAAAACGCAGATGGGTTGTTTGCAACATCTTCACTGCTCACAGCAGAAGAAATCATCATGTAAAGGGGAGGAAAAAAATAAAAACAAACCAAAAACCAAATCAGCCAAAGCCATGTGTTTACTCTTACTGCTGTCCATTAAGGGAATCCAATGTGTACACACAGCCAGAGGTTCCCAGGGCCTTGGCATTTCTCTTCCCTGGTGTGCTGTGGCTCATATCAAGACTGTATGGTCAAATGTCCAACATTCCTATCATCCTAAAACAGCATGAAAACACAAAGCTGCACATGGAAGACTTCATGTGGACAGTCCTGCTGTTACCACTTCGATTTCTAAAATGCAAGACTGTCTAAAAGATTTACTGCAGCTATGCCATGTTCCTCCAGAACCTACCCAGGCTGACCCACGGTGATGTCACAAAAAGCACTGCCCTCTGCTTGGGGTACAGAAGTTCTCCTGCACACACATGCACTCCCAAAGGGATTTGTTATGTTTGCACAGAGGAACCTGTTCTTCCATTACTGCTGTGACAATCCTCGTGATTGTTGCAGCTCAAAAACCTCCAGCCAAACTCGTCAATCTGCTACCATCGAGGCAGAGCAAGCTGTGTCTCTCCTCAGCTGCACAGTGGATTTAGAGAGCTGGGAGAGCTGCCTGCAGAGCTTAGCACTGTGCAAGAGATGGTGTGGATACACAAGCCCCTTTTCCCATGAATCTGAAATCTCTCATAGAGCCCTGAGGCTATTGAGATCATTTTATGTCAAACCGATACATTGGGAAGATCTACATATAATAAAATCGGTGAAGAATGCACATCTGTCATTACTGCAGACATCACTAAAGCATTAACAGAAAAGTGGCCTGAAGGAAAAGATTTGACAGAACAGGGAAAGGGAGACTATTCAGTACACATAAGGATCGATAAAAGACTCAAGGCTATTATTTACATGTTCATTTTCTTCTCTTCACCATGGAATGGCTTTTGCTGAAACTGCTGTCCCATGCAGAGGGCAGCAGGCCCCAAGAAACACCTGAGGAACAAACCTGAGTATCACACAGGCAGGCCTCACACATGAGCACCTTCTCCACAGGTTTGTTGGTGACACCAAGCTGTGTGGTGTGATACACGTTGGAGGCAAGGGATGTCATCTAGAGAGACCTTGACAAGTGTGAGAGGTGGGTCTGGGCCAACCTCTTGAAGTTCAACAAGGCCAAGTGCAAGCTGCTGCACCTAGGCTGGGCCATCCCAAACACAAATTCAGGCTGGGTGGAGAATGTACTGAACAGAAGGACTTGAAAGTGTTGGTTGACAAGAAGCTCTACATGACTCAGGAATGTGTGCTTGCAGCCTAGAAAGCCAACCACATCCTGGGCTGCATCAAGAGAAGCACAAGCAGCAGGGTGAGGGAGGAGATCCTCCCGCTCTGATCCACTCTGGTGAGACCTCACCTGGAATGGTATATCAGATGAAGTTCTTTACTGTGAGGGTGGTGAGGAACTGGCACAGGTTGCTGAGAGAACTTACGGATGCCCCATCCCTGGAAGTGTTCAAAGCCAAGCTGGATGGGGCTTTGTGCACCCTGGTCTAATGGAAGACATTGTTGCCCATGGCAGGGGGATGGAGCTAGATGATCTTTCAGGTCCCTTCCAGCCCAAAGCATTCTGTGATTCTATGCTCTGTTTAGGTCAATACTGTGCAAGACGTGATCTGCAATAGATGGCATTTGGGTATTACTTTTGCCAAATCATGAGTGACCTCATCCCATCAAATCCCTCTTACACAATCTGTTGAAGGCCAGACTGCTCCCCAGCCCCACCCCACACCCAGAAAGCCAGTCCTGCTGACCTTTCCGCTCCCCCCACAGGCCCTACGCGCGCCAAGGCGTCTGAGCAAAGCTTGCACGAGGCCTGACCGAGACAGTCTGTACTTTCTCCTGTATCAATATTTCAAAACCCTAGTCCCAAGTATTCAATATTTGAGCAAAGCACTCTGAAGCCAAGGCAGGAAGAAACCGCTTGCTCTTTCACTAATGGGATTCCAGAGTGGCCACAGCAGAGAATTAGTCCAGACCTGTCAGGCTGGGCTGCAACTTAACATGAGCTATGCTGAAGAGGGTACAGCTCAACTAAAAAGCACAAGGAGAGGTTCTGGTGCAGGAAAAAGCACGATCCAAGTTGCTTCAGCAACCGATTTAAATGTACCAGGCAACACCTGTGTCTTGTGGCATGACAGCAGCCATTTAGGGTATAAGCCTTATCATTAACATCATGCCCTAGAACACAGAAATCCCTAGGCAAGGGTGATGTTCTGGCTGAGAGAACTGCTACAGCTCTGCTTTTGGGGGAAGTTGCTACATAACCACATTATCTGGTCCCACAGAAATCCTCAGTGTACAGGCAAGGGAAAGATTTGGCAAGGGAAAGATTGAAATGTCTGTACTTTGAGGAAGGAATACAGAGCAGAATTTTCTTCCTCATTCTGGAAGATGGTTTGTAGATTCACTATTACATTGCTGAACAGCCGATGGGGAACTTGAAGTTGCATTTTAAATAAAATCAGCTGGGAAGAAGTATGCATCAGTGAAGAATTGCCTGAGGAAACATCCTAATGACTATAGTTAATTTAGGGATAAAATTCAAAGGGAATGGATTGTGTAATTTTACATATATTTGATAATGGTAGATTCTGAATGGAATTTAAGGAAGAGTTGTTTTTTTTCCAAATCTCATTTTACATTTAAATTTCTGCTCATATTTGCCCTCAAAGCTTGCTTCTGCCCCAGCACTAGAGGCAAGAGCCCAAAATACAAATCAAAAATTGCATTTCCTTCCTCATAAACATGTATCTTCTCTTTTTGAACATTGATAGCAAACTAAGCAGAGTTCAGGACTCATTAATGCACATTTGATCACTGAAGACACATTTCAGCTCATGGAAATGTTCAAGGAGAAAACAGCCTAAGAGAGAGAGCCTTGCTTACAGAACACTGCGCGTCTCCTCAAGGGAACTGGTGAAACAGCTCTGCTTTGAAAAGTTCTTCTGCTTCCACTGATGATGGTGCTAGAGGCTAACTTCCAATTGGCTTCAAATGTTGAAGTGCTGTTGCAATTTGGTTTTTAATAGTTTGCTAACAAACAAACACAGAAGTATAAACAGTCCAATTCTAAGGAGTAACAAACAAGGTTCCCAAAATACATTTATAAGCATAAAATCTACCATAGTAAATTCTACCATGTACTTTTTTACCTGAATTAACCCTGAAGAGCAGTTTACTACACTGACTTTTGCAATGTTACACCAGAAATTTAACTGAGGGAATGTCTCATTTAAACACAGAGCCACCATCCCTATCTTCCAAGCTGCAGCAAAGACATTGCTCTGTCATTGTTCAAGTCCTGTATACTTTCCTGGTTTTTCAGAAGTTTACTGCATGTGTTGGAAACGTTTTTAAACATTAAGTGGGATATCCCCCACAGTCATAGTACATTTGAAGACCTGGGCCTCTATCACTTAATCTTTTATAGAAAGCTAAGCACAAAATTTTTATGGCAGATATGCGCTGCATTTATTGAAGATTTTAAACTTCTTGGATGCATATGCAGGGTATTAAACACAAAGGGGTCAGAATCAAAACTTCCCCTGGCTTATTTCTCAAGCAAATTTTCACGCTTCCATACTCACAATGGTTGTGGCCTGTTTGTGCTCTGCATTTTAGAAAGCACTAAAAATCAATTATCTCTCCTACAGCAGTTTGTAAGATGGTATCGCCTTATGAACTTGCACACAAAGACATATTAATGGAGCTTGAGCATCTGTGGTACAAGAAACTTGTAGATTTCCCCACCTACAAGGAATGTATTTAAAGAAAAGGCTACATTCCAAAATACCCTTTGATTTCACTTCTCTTTAATAAGCACTGTTTAAAATTAAAAATAACCTCCAGGCTTCACAGGGCTACAAAGAAAGGAGGCTCATTTTAAAGAGGTACAATCTATTTTCAAGCCACACTAATCTTAGTATCTTCCATAAAAACGAAATACAAAGACTATTAACAAAATTATCTGCTGGGCCATTTTCTGTTGCATATACTTTTATCTCACATCATATCATGAGCTACTTTTCTTATCATTTTGAAGCCTGAAATTGATGGTGCTTCATACAGAGAGTGTGAGTGCACTATAGTTTTTTATACACACACATAGACACACTCACATGCACTGTGCTATATATATGTGCAAAAAATGTGTGACTAACAGCTTGATGGATTTCCCTGCTTATTCTTATTTCATTGGGAAAGAACCACCATTATCACAGGAAATTTTCTCCTTCTCCAAGCTGTCTTTTGGCAGGGCTGCTGGTGGTGGAATTTCCCACTGGAAAAAGCCATCCATACAATGACGCTACACTTGCAGCAGTCCTGCTGCTCCTCTGGCCAAAATGCAGAGTGTGCTGCTTTTGCAGATTTAGAAAATAACAGAATAACATGAGCCTCTTCCTCAGATCTGCTGCTGAAAGATAAGGAAGATCCCTTTTACAGTGCTTCATACTTGAAGAGGGAAAAACCTTATACTGCACCCTTTTAAGTTGAATATATCAATTTCAGGGTCCTAGTCCTGCTATCTGCTTTCATTAATAAGCAGCCTCACATCAGTTTCAATGGCAGCAGGATCAAATGCAAAGGTGTTAGTCTGTACCCAAAATGAGATCTTAGACAAGGGGTATTGGCTCGTGAGAGCCAAAATGTGATGCAAGTGCCATTCTCCTCAACCCAGCCTGACAATTCCCTAATACTTTGCAGGGGTGTGGATACATCATTGCTATTCAGTATAAAAACACCCACCCTTATCTTTTATTCTTTATACTTAGACATCTATGCAAACCACATTTAAAGCACTTATTTAAAGAACCACCTCTGAATCTCTAATAACATCAGCCACGTGCAAGAATGCATCTCGTTTTTTTAGTACTTTTCTTAGTGTTCAGCCCGGTTCCATATTTGTGGCTATTTAACTGTATCAGTAGGTTCCTCACTGATAAATTAAAGGATGAAATCCATTCACAGGTTTCTTGCCATCAGCCCATGCTGCTCATGAAACCAAATGCAACACCTATGAAGGCAGGAGTCCCTATGAAAATGTAAGGACAAACAAGAAACGCCAGGTAGTGAAGTTCCTGTGGGTCTGGTTCAGGGTACTCATGTGTCTGGTGCACTTTCTGTGAGAGAGCCACGAAGGGCTGCTTAAAGCTGGCAATTCCACAACCCTTCCCTCTCGCAGCATGGCTGCTCTATGCATTTGGCACATTCCAGCTCACCAGGAAAGGGTCTCCATGTGCCTCCTGGTCCCAGGCAATGCTCCTGACAGATGCTTTGCGACACCCACTCCCTGCAGTGAGTCATCTCCTGCAGAGCAAAGGTACCTGCTGTGTGCGGGCTGGAGCAGTGCTCTGTGCAAAGGCAACCAGGTGACTGCTGAAGGCTCTCCAGCCACAGACTCTGCTTCTTACTAATCTTGTTATCAGGCAGGAAATTCACTCATACCCTATTTTAAGCTGTTGAACACACCACATTAAGATCTTGAGCTTCCGTCGGAGATCTCAGAGCATTCCTTTCAAGCATCAGCAATCTGATGAAAGGAGAACCTTTCCCTTTGGTTTCCAGCACAAATCCCATTTCTTATAAGTGCCAACTGATTAACAGAGGGAAACAGCATAGACATTTCAAATAAAAGCATGGCCCAGAGGATGAGGGAAATTAATACCTATTCAAAATAAGCTTCCAAACAGGGCTGGGAAGACCAGGTAGCTACAGGAAGATTTGGGATCTCATTATCATCATGAACAGCTCAAGTGCAAAGAGAAAAGGCAGAATCATGGTCTATATCTAGAGGGGAAAAAAAAAAAAAGATGGGGATGAGCAACCAAAGGGGAACTCCTGCCTCTGAGTTGTGAAGGCAGACTGGCAGCCAAGAGGGAGACAGCTGGGAAGCCCAGAGATGGGGACAGGCCCTTCCACAGCCAAGTCTCATTAGCAAGATATTAAGAAAGGTCTTTGCGCTGTCTATTTGCTTCCTAACAACATTTGACTGCCTATAAGCAGCAACAGGAGAAATAGAAAATGTCTTTTATACCCTCCTCTTTAGTTTCCAGATTCATTATAACCCTATTTTACCTTGTGCCAGAAAATATGAGCTTATGAAGTATCTAGATACAGAAAAAAATGTCAGTTTAACAAATCTGAATTTAATGTCTGCAAGATCCTAATCTATATTTCAAGTGTGCCCTTTCACATATATAGGGAATTCAAACCTTTAAAATACTTGAATTAAAAATATCAGTCTTTGATTTGTACAAGTGAAATGCTTCCTGTGTAAAAAGCCCCTTTTTTCTCACTCCCAGCATTAATAGCTAGATTTTCTGCCCTGGCAGAATCATACTTTTCAGTGCTTCCTGTTACATTAAAAATGGAATGATTGAGCACATTGTGTGTAGGAGTGAAGCAGAGTCTGTTTTAGCACCCAGCTTTGTATGTCAGGAGAAGATGTAATGATTAACTGTGATCCCTCTCCTTCCTTCTCCCATGCCATAACCTGCAGGAGCACACTGCTGCAGAGCCACATCCCTGCAGTTCCATCTTGGTGCCCAAGAGCAGCCTGCAGCAGCAGCACCAAGACTGTGAAACCAAAGTCAGTCACACAGGGCAGGTTTTGAAGCCTTCCTGGCATAACTACACTGCAGCAGTACCTGACCAAATGCCTCACATCTCCTAGAGCTTAATAAACACTTTGGATAGCAATACAGATCTCACCTCTGCTCCCCACTCCTCAAGTCTGTCAACTCTACCTCTCCCTCACCATCCAGCTCAGCCTTGTTTATTCCCCAGTCTCAATACCTTCCCTTTCTACCGCTGCAAGTATTGCTTAACCCATTGTTTCCCTCCTTCCTTAATTTGAATTTATCCTTAATTTCTCCTTTTTCCCTTCTTTCATGTATAACCTGTTACATAGCAATTGCCATTAGCTATGGTTCAACACCACCATTTGTCAAAATGATGCAGCTGCATCATTTCACCTCCCACTTTGGGGTTGGATTTGCTCATCTGTTGCAGAGACTAAAAACTTTTGCAGTACTATTTGGAATATGTTGATCTACCCCAGAGCAGAGCAGTCTCTTTTGCCACAGGAAACACATTCGACCCTAGCTGCAAATTCCTCTCCACTGACGTCTCTCCAATGTGACAGTAGTTTTGCAATCCCAGTAAATAAGAGGTCACAAGGACAGAAATGAAATATTTTACTTTGAGAGCCCCTGCAACACCCCCAGCAGTCAGAAGTTATTGTTTTTTAGATGCCCTCTAGACGTCCAGAGTTAAATTCACTTTGTGAAGGTAACTGGATTAAAAAACTACTCCTTTTTGTCTGAAAGGGCATTCATTCTTTTGTTTTCCTCGTTCTGTTGACACAAAAAGGTAAGATGACAATTCCTTTATTCTCTTCCAGTGTCTATATCAGAGCAGCAATTTCCCAGATCAAATTGCAGGTATATTTCCTAGATGTAATAGCCACTGCCTATGTCAGGAGCAAGTTCCACAACAGCAGGAAGAGATAAGGGAACACAGTTCAGCCCTTTGGAAAATCCTGCCCAAAAGGATCATGTGGAGCCTGACAGATTGTCCTTTATTAAGATGCAGATGAACACAAATCACTCCACACTGGGGACTGTGTTCCTCTGATCTAAAATGTGACCTCTGAGTCTCCTTTTCAGCTCCTTGGCCTTTCCTCCAATTTCCTCCCACCCTTTTATTTCCTACCCTCCCACAGGGTAGCTCCTTTCAAGTGAGTCGTTCACACCAGAAGCCACACATACACCCCTGCACCCACACTTCTGTCGAGCCACCAAGGCACAAACAAATCTGTTATGCAAAGTATCTGAATTTCCTGGACGTTGTAACCATGTTGAATACCTGGGGGAGATTCTGGAAAGTAGGAAAGTGGGATTTTTTTATGTCCAAAATATGATTTCATATGTCAAAAAAAAAAAAGGTACCTTCATTACTCTTAAATTTTTCACATTACTTTCTGTGAAAAAAGTTTTCAGGTCTTGAAAAGGAAAAGCTGTCTAGGTGATTTGCTGTCAGGACCATTTCAGCAAGGGGACTTAGGAAATCGGCGTGGAGGAAAGTAGCTGAAGGGATTTGTGTTTGATGGGTGTGTGAGGCTCATCCAGCCCTTGTTTGGAGAAGCATACACACCTTGTAAAATAAGCTGAGAAGATGTTTGGCATATCAATCTTTCAAGAGCCAACCTACCAGAAAGGAGAGGGATCTGCCTCCTTGCTCACAAGAAGGTTTGGTGTGCTCAACACCCCAGGGACGCAGAAGACGTCTGTCAGATTTCCCAGGCGAATGGGGAAAACTGTCAGTAATGCAAACGAAATGCTGACGCACAGGGATAAAAAGCTGCTCGAGTGCAGTCTGGCATCCACACTGCTCCCCAGTCCCAGCAAACAGGAGTGGGAGGGTACCCAGTATAACAGCAGGGACAGAATCAGTGTTTCCACTGCCACTGAACAGTGCTGGGATGAGCAGTGGGATACCAGCACAGGAACACCCTCTCCAAACAGAAGGAGATGAAACTGATTTTCGGGTGCAGGCCTTCTGTAGACAGAGCAAAAGGAACAAAGCAGATGTCAGGCAGTCTGCAGTACAGCTCTCCTCTTGCAGGCACCCCTTTGGAGCAGTAACTCTTTCAAGGGGGGAAGGGGAGAAAGAACAGCCACCCAGCAGTGTGTTAATCTTCACAGATGGAGCAGCTTTAATGCTATCTAATCCTCCAGAGGGAGGAAACAGCATTTCCTTTGTGCCAAGGATATCAAAATGGTTGGAGACGGCAATCTCCACTGACATTAACTTTATTAAAGGAGGGGTATTTCCACGAGCTCTGAGAAGGCTTGGTCAAGAGCCAGCTGGAGATGCACTGCATGTAAACATCCACTCATAACAACAGAAAATAGCAGTCAGGAACTCCCAGAAGAATATACAGGCACCAAGCATGCACACAAACTGGAGATTGCATATCACAGCCACACATCAGTTATACAGCTATCAAACAGCTGCATTGCAGCAGCAATGTGAGCAGGTAGTTACTGCTTTGTACTCTTATTTTAATTTGGCTCCTGTATTATTTTGCTGCAGCTATATAATCAACTTGTACTCTGAAGAGGGAAGTGGTGCCCCGGGTTGTCATAACAAGAACACCAAACCTTCTTGAGCCTCTTCCTTGGCAGTGAATGATTTTTACATGTAAATTGGATGCAGAAGTGAAAGAAAGAATAAATGTTCTCAGTAAATTTTGAGTATCAGGAGCCAGCATTTCATTAAACTTTACTTTAAATAACAGTAGTATTTACATTCTACTAATAGATGCTTTCTTGCATGTAAATATCAAACAACTGTCACTTCACGATGTCATTGCATATAAAGTCAGTTCTTAAACAGTTTATGTAATGCACAGTTCAAACATCATCTTGGATGTCAGTCCTTCTCACCCAGCCTGCTTGTGCAAAATGGAAAATTAAAGCTCTGAATTGAGGATCTGAAATATAAAGCTCTACTATTGTAAAGGAAGCATTCATCTCCCCTTCCTGGAGGACAGTTCAATTATCATCATGTCCCCAAGCAGATTTTGCACTGAGTCACTGTGACATCTGCTAGGGAAATGAACACAAATCTATATCTGCATGCAGCAAATACATTGGCAAGGTTGCAAATGGGGGAAGGGAAATAAGTGTCACTTTTCACACAAACTAGAAAATGACAGCCTGTCACATCCATGAGTAAATACTAGCAGAAGTGAGAGAAGGCAAGATACTTCTTCACCTTTTACCCCCTCCATAGCATTACAAAGATACAGATTAAGGACAAAACTGTGGCTTCTTCTTCCCTGCCTACAGTAACAGCATCTGCACACATTTCACCATCTGGGAACACTAACAATTATGGATCATATCTGTGCCATTTGCACAGGTTAGTAGAGCTCCCCTGAGTTCAAGGGAGTTGTGCCTCTTTCCTAGCTGAAGGGCCAGTCCAACATGCCAGAGCTGGGGAAACAGAAGCTGGAAGAGCCCCAGAGAGTGAGGGTGCGGAACAACCTCCTTCAGGTCACTTACGGCAATGAAGACTTGCCCATTGCCTTGTCATCAGCAATCTTATGATAGAGAAGCAAGGGGTCTAGTCATGACTTGCATACATGCAAAAATCATGATATAATGTAGTACAACTCTCTTTGTACAGACAAAAAAAGCCAAAACAACAAAACTTAGAAAAAGGATAAAGTTAGCTTGAATACCCCTGTATATCCCCAAGGACAGAAGCATGCCCACAGAAAACTGCTTCCAAGCCACTCACACATTATAGCTGGACCTTTCCCATGGGCACCTTTCCCATCTTCTTTCAGTCCAGCACACAAGGCTTCACCAGTTGCATCACATGGCAAGGCACACAGTTACTGACTCCCAAGTGCAGGATGGAGAAAAGGCCATGGTATGAAGTTGTGAGAGAAAATCACCTTCTAGCAAGAGATTCCTTGGCTCCACAACCTAACACAGCTGCACCATAACACTGTGATCTCTCCTCCGCTGCAAGGCTGGAGATAAAGGCAGCACAGCAGAGCACACCTGAGACTCAAATACTTAAGTCTCATGCAGGATGTGCAAGATGGATCTGACTTTACACCCATAGAGGAAGGAGCAGCATCATTCTAAGCTCCTTTTAAGATAATGATACCTTTTACACCAGGGTTACAGTAGCTGCAGCTGTACTAGAAGGAAACGGGCTCTCTACCAAAAATACATAAATGGGTACAAAACTTCTGCGTATCACACCTTCACCTGTAACAAATGCACTGCGTTAACATTTAACAGTATCTCAGTACTAGAGCAGAGCAGAGCACCCTTTCATCAATTATGGCTTGTTTTCTGGTGCACCTTTCCCATACCCAAAAGCCTGTGTTCAGACATCAGACAATCATATATTCTCTGATTCAAATGGCAAGATGAACATGACTGTAAAAAGAGTACCATTACAGTTTCTTTTTAAAGAGATGTACAACCTTCCACCCACTCTTTCTTGTGCTTTTGCAGTGAAAATTTCTTCCTAATTGGTATCCAAGTGTGCAGTCAGATCAATTTCTCTTCAAAAAAAAGTGCTGCTTTTATCCAGATGAAAACAGATACTACAGACTTCACTTGCAGGCTCTGATTTTAAAAATGACTGTAATCAGACTTTGATAGAACCACTCTGATAACAGATGTGTGACTAATGTGTTTCCTAATGTTATGATAATTCAACTACAAAATAAACAAATAAATGGTTTAAAATAAGAAAATCTTTAGGAACTTGGACAGTGGCAATGAATGCCAAATTCAGAGTTCAAAATTCTCCCCTGAAATGTTGTTAGTTCATATCCTCCTACTTTTCCACAATCCTCATCTTCAAAACTTAGGGTAAGGAAAACTTTGAAATTTGGACTTTTGATCTGAATTTGCTTTTTCATGTAAGAAATATACTTCAAGCTTTCAGGAGTTAGATATTTAGAGTCTGGTCTCACAAGAAAGAACACTGATTCTTCGAGCCAGTAGAAAAATAGAAACAGTTTGTCTTGAAAGCTGCATTACATAGTTTACAATTAGGAACTGCCTGGAAAAAAAATTAGAAAAGAAAGACTAGAGAGCTTTTTTAAGCTATGTAAAGGAAGGTTATTATTAGAACTGCCAGAATTCTTTACATTGGCATAATGCAGTAAGAACACTGAAATACTTTTCTACTAAATTATGGTTTTCATCCAGGCACTTTAAATTACTATTTTCACAAATCCACATGGCCCAACTCAAGGAATGCTGGCTAGAGCCATGCCACTGCTTGTTTCAAAGCGGAGGTGGAGAACAAGTGAGTGTATGATCTGCCAGGTACCTCCTTGTGTGCTTGCCACAGCCTGACCCACAGCCCGGCTGTTGCTGCTGCTGCCACCCCTGCCCCAAGCACTGCCATGGAAGATTGCAAAATAAGCAGGTACAGAGACAGCAAAGGAACACCTGTACACCCTGAAGGGGAAGAATAAATGCAAGCAAGAAAGAAAACTTCATGTTTAAAACTGACCTTCCTTCCAAAAGATGTATTAAAATGGTCTCACAGCTATTTCACAGATGTACAAGCAATAAAAAAAATCACTGAGAAGTTCAAAAGACACCAGTTGCTTTTATCTGCCACACATTTTGCTTTTGAGTCTGTGGTTCTGTGGGGTTTCTCAGATGAGCAGGCCTCTCTTCTAAGTATTTTCAATACACCTATTGACTTAGATTCCTATCCTGCAAATCCTAACAGTCATTACATACATGCATCCTTGTCTGCAGTATCCCATATCTATTTTATATCTATTATATCTATCTACTATATATTATATCTAGGACATCTTTAAAAATTGCAAGCACGTGAAACACAACAGAGTTTTGTAAAGTATTTCTGTCACAATACAAAAATTCCTGCCGTTTTTAAGTCAAGAAATCCTAGACAGGTTTCCTCCATCAGCTCCAGGTAATCTGGTACATTTCCCACCTCTTCAGCTACAAGAACTCTAAGTGGGGGAAGAGAAGGAAGAGAATTCTGCAGCTTCTACATAATATAACTGAATATTCTCCTCCTGTCAAACCCTCCTCCTTCTCCTCCCAAAATGGCTTAAAATAGATTCACAGTAGGATCTCCATTTAAGGGTCTTACTATCATGCCATTGTTTCAAGCTCTGCAACTCAGAGGATTGGGAACTGAGGTTTTGTTTCTGGTAATGAGAATTGAGTTTTTAATACAACAGCCTGAACCAGGACTTCAAGAAGAAAAACAGAACAATGAAAGAGGGTTGCATATTGGGAAGACAGCATAAGAGAGTTGACATTGCACACAAAGCCTTATTTCCACACTCCTTGCTTACTTTCTCTTCTACTGGTGTTCAAATTGAGTTTTCATCTTTCTTCTACAGCATGAGTTCCCTACTTTAAGGCCAACTGAGCAACTTTTCTTTGTCGGGACTTAAGGAACTCGAAGCAAGACAATGAGGGCTAAAGCCAAGTCATGCCAAGTAAGCAATCCTTATTATTTATACTGATTAGGAGTTTGAGCCTCACACTACTGTACGGTATGTTATAACAAGAGCCTTGAGTCAGACAGAGATGCTTGGGAAAAACAAGAAGAAGGAAGTCACCTCTGACTGCCTGAGCCTCTCAGCTGAGTCTCACACGCAGGCCATGCTCTGCCTGAGAGCACAGAGAACAGAGCTAAAAGCAAGCAAACAGCTGAAACTCAAGCCTCAAGGAAAACTAGAGCCTACCTCCCTCTGGTGCTCTGTTCATATCCTAAGCAGGCTGCAAGAGTAGCCAAATTACATCCAGAGCAGCTTAACTCAGCATTTTCATCTTTGTTATGCAGCCATTTAGCCTTAGCCTCAGTATCTAAGCTCAGTGGTACAAACCCACGAGTGAGCCTGTCCATCACTCTCTACTGCTTAATCCTCCTCTGCCTCAAGAAACTGAGGATGTGACCTGCAGTTTAAGTTTCTCCAGATTTTTGGTGTGTAAGACACTACTGTGCATTTCCTAGCCAGGTTTATGAAAATCCTGTACTGTCCAGGTCACTCAAAGGAACAAAGCAAACTGGAGAACAGAGAGCAGGAGCACTTGTGTTGTCTTGCACCATTGTTGACCTTTGTGCTCATGTCATAGTAAGGATCCTCAACCAAATCAACTCTCTAGGCAATGATTTACCCTATCTGTGCTTCTCTTTCTGTTTAAAATTCCACAGTTTTTGTTTTTTTGGAACCAAAGCAGGAGCAAAACAGCCTCTGTGTTCTTTCTCATACATGTCACAGATTAATTCAAACATAATTCTCCTGTCCTCAAAATCTCTCACTTCTCTTCAGCTGGGCTGCTCTTCCTCTCACACCTACTTTTTGAAGGGAACATGACCCAAAATTAGGAAATAAGCCCTGGGACTGGATCTACAGAGCACAGGTGCTTTCTTCACACAAATATCTGTAAGCACCACTTGGCTAAAAGAAATTAGAACATTAGTTTGCAGTGAATGAGGTTTCCCTTCTTTCTGTGCAGCCTCACAAACCAGGCTGCATTATATGTCAGCTCACAGACCAATTAATGCAATTTAGGATCTTTCTTAGACTAAGAACTTGCTGAGATGGCAGCAAATGGCTGAAGGGAAGAGGCTGGATGACATACTCTGCTGAGCTGTATGTGAAGAGTGATGTGAAACTGTTTGAACTCACTAGTCAGCAGAACAAGATGACAGAGAAGGCTCTTACTGCTCATATAAGAAAAATAATGTGAATTGTCAACATTTTTGTGAAGGCTTAACAGAAAAAGGAGAAATTAAAAGAAAAAAATAAAAGAGAGATGTTGAATAAGGGTATAATAAAGTGCAATTAACTCCATATTGCGTGTAGAGCAATTTCCTCCAACACATCCTCAACACAAATGAGGCACAGCAGGAACCAAGGCCAGTGGAGAAAGCAGTGCTTTTTACAGAGCATTTACCAGTAGAACTTATATTTTATAAATTATAAATATGAATAAGGATGACTAAATCCTGATAGTTTCAGCCCAAATTTGGATTCTGCTGTTCTAAGTACCATGTAAACATTCAGGAAATCAAACCTTAAATATTTGCAGTCTAAAGACAATAAGCTAGAGAAAGAAGGAAATGTTTATCACATACACATAACAAGTGTTAGCTACATGGTAGCTTGCATCACGGAAGGGAGAAAGCCAGGCAAGTCAATTTACTTAAGGGTAGGAGGATAATAAAGAAGGACATTGTGGAAAATGGGGAAAAGGGCTGGATAGGAGATGACTTGTTGATGGGCCTGATTTCCCGGTTCAGAAATCACCCTGAGCCAAGCAGGCACAGAGGTCTGCCTCGTGCAGTCTGCTGGCTGCAACCATGTACCCCTGTGCAATGTGGGACTCTGCAGAGGAACCTCCCAAAAAGTGCAGCACTGCTCCCTTCCCAACCATGCACAGCCAGTGCTCCTCAGCATCCACTGTGTGTGACACTGCACAGGCCTGATCACCCAGAGCTTGCATCACTTAGCAGAATACCCACCTCACCCCTGCCTCTGACAGAAGGAGACCCAGGCAGTGATCCAGGCTGCCAAAGCACTGCTCTGTAGAAACATTTGCTTCCCTTATCATTCACTGTTCTTTTCAATTTCTGGTGAAATTTCTCAGTAGCCAAAAAATCCCAAGAGGGATCTGAAGGCTATGAGGATGAGTATACTCCATACTACAAGGAAGTACCCATGGAGACCCTTTTGGCTTTCTCCCTGCCTGCACAGCTATTCTCTTTTTTAATGAAAACAAGGACTTTGAGAGAGAAGGGGAAATGGTGACAAAAAAGCCTATCCCAACATTCAGTCATTTGGGGGCCATGCTGCAGGTCCAGTACAGTTTATCTGAGAAAGCAGTGTACCACCAAGGCACAAGGTTTAAATGCATGTATGCACTCTTTTTAGGCTTTCAGAACTTTGCTGGTGCACCAAGCTTAAAAAAAAAAAAGTTTTAATTCGTCAAGCATTTTTCTTCCAGGTCATGAAAAAATGCTCCCTTTCTAAATGCTTATTAAATTTCTTTGAGTTCATATATGAAGTGGATAATTCTGGATTTCTGCCTTCTCTCAGAACAATGAGCAAATGGGTATCTATGCTGTTAACTTCCCTATTGATTTTGTGATTCACAGTGTAATCAATTTCCCTGTCTCTCCCCAGACTTCTGCCCCAGGGCAAGGAGAGCTGTACTAATGGTATGGGACAGTGGGGCTGTCTCTGCTTGGTTCTGTTACAAATACTGCTGATCTGTGAACACACACTCTCAATTTTTATTTAATTTTTTTTTGCCTCCTTCCTCTCTAATGGCACATTCACCTGAGGAGATCAGCAAGTAGCTAAGTCCCAGATTCCCATAATTAGTATTCTCCCCATGTCTAACCAGCAAACTAATAGAGCCCACTCACAATTTATCAAGATTGTCAATTTGCATCCCTTACTACCATCACTTAGGCTTTATCTGTTTCTATTCAGTCATATCAGCACTGTGTCTGTGTTGATATTCCTGTATTTGTGGTTCTTATCAGCTTGTGACTCAGTGGCTAACTCTTTGATAATGGAGCTATGTGGTTTAGGAGGGATTTGCCTCAGCTAAAGCAGTATCCACTTTTCCTTTCTTCCTGAAGGCTCACTAGCTTCCAGTCCAACCCATACTCTTTGCATTCCACTAGCAAATAATACAACCCATGGGTGGTTTTGCATCCTTCTTTCAAATGCTGCATTGTCTTGCCTAGCAATGTTTGCTGAAGTCTCTACATCAGCACATTTTGAGTTCTGGCATGCCTTTCTGCATTTCTTGTAGTTTTTAGATTCCATTTTCTAGTACCTCCACAGTACTGGACAGTTGTTCAACCTTCTTAAATTTCCTAAACCAGCCTGGGGGATTCCCCCTGCCTTGTAAACTATAACTGATCAATATAACTGGTCAGTTTTGTGTTGTCTAGTAATAATGTTCTCTGATGGCCATGTCTCAGACCTCACTCAGTGTATGGCAATGCATCAGGGACCCTGTGAATGGTCCACCTCCCTTGATGGAAAAAGCTGGTGACTCAGTTTGAATTTTCAATTTGTACTCACCTATTAAAAACAGAACAAGAAAATGCACTCTCCACCTCTTATCCTTACTTGGTCACAACTCAAAAGTCTGAGACATATCAACTGATTCAGAATGGGAGGAAAGAAAAAGTCTTATGACCGTCTTCATCTTTTGCTGGTACTCACTGTCTGCATAAAAGGCTTTTTCAGTTGGCCTCTGCTTTTCCAGAGCAACGTCAGCTGTGGTGCCATTTTTAGCTGTGACATTTTCCCCACTCAGAATATTTTCTTAGTCCATTATACCCCGTGTACCATCTGCCGTACAATAGTCACACCGTGCCAAGAAGCCTGGTCACAGTCTGCTTTATTCAGTGGACGAGCCCTAATTGCTTAGGCTGGCACAATATGAGCCTCCACATAGCACAGCATCCCATTCCAACTGCTTGTGCCACGGTTTCTCCAGGGTACAACAATCCAGCACAGCCTCGGAGACAGCTGTGACCACCGATTAGTTCCGACACGGAACAGTCGCGCTCCCATTCACCTGCTGTGAAGACAGGAGGGAGCAGCCACGCTGCAGGCCTCCAGATGCCCTTTGTTCTCAGTTTCACGCTAAGAACGTGGCAGAAAGGAAGAGGCTGGGAGACTAGGAGCTGAGGAAAGCACTGCACATCCTGGATGGAAATTGTCCCGCTGATTCTACTGCCCTGCCTGGTGCTAAAGTGTGCTGGAGGGGTGGGGAATAGGAAGGCTGGGGTTATAGTGTTGTCTCTAGTGTTGTATTGGATGCAGCCTCAGTAATATGAGCCAAGATCATCTAACCTGTTGAACAAAGGGCAGATGCCAGTTTTAGTATCTCTCCTGCAGGCTGTACAGTTGTTGGCTCTGAACACCTTGATGCCAGCACTGTAGAATGCAAACATCCAGTCTCACCCTTCTCACCTCTGAGCTGGCCACAGCTCCTTGAATCCACAGGCAGTGACACAGACCAACCTACCGTGAGAAACACCACAGGGTAACACCCAACACCCCTGCTCCTCCTCTGTTTCAGTGTCTAGTGTAAAAAGATGCCAAGGCTGAGCACAGTCCTGACATAACTAGGGGAACCTCACAGCCCCAAAGCTGTGACACCCCATCAGCCTCTGTTAACCAAGGCTTAACCTCTTGCCCTGCCCAAATACACCAGCACACTGAGCTGCTGCTCTCTCAGCCTGCAAAGACAAAATAAAGTTTGATATGATAAGGACACATTTTCTTTTTGATCACTGAGTATTTATAGAGGAAGTGGTAGGCCAGATGCTACTTCTTCATGGTGGAAGTCAGGACAAGTTTGGTGGAAAGGTAAGGAAGAATAACATGATGTACCAGGAATCCAGTATCACAGTATTAATACTCACTTGTTAACCCCTACTGTAGTTCCCAACCAAAGTAACCTTTCCTTGAAATGTGCTAAGGCCCAAATCTCTGGCCTCCATGAGAGTCAGTACAAACTGATGGCACAACTCAGCATTTTGTAAGATCAGGCCCTTGATAACAAGTAAGATGATTCTGAGCAAGAAAGCCCACCAGATACATTAGTAGATAGGCACAGTGCTTGGAGAGGGGCCAGGAAAGAACTGTGCCAGAAGAAGCAGCCTGTGGGAAGCAGGTCCTTTGTGACACTTCTGGGCTGAACATACCTGCTAGTGCCACTCACCACTGTCTTGGGAAGTAGGAAAAAGCAGTCTGCTCTGTTTCTGCCTATCATCCAGTTGCTGGGAAGGAGCCATTTGGATACAGGCTCTGCACTTAGCTTGGTGTAAGTTTCATTCATAGAAGCCTTTCCATGAAGTCACTTATTTTGGGGTTGGCAGATCCCACTCACTTGTGCAAAAGGCAAGGAGAAGCCAGCTCCAAATAAAGAGAAGGGAATGTGTAAGAAAGGCAAGGAGAGATGTTCTTACAAATCAGTTTCTGCACTGGCAGCTAATTAGCATTTACACTTATTCAAACATTTAATATCCAAAAGAATTACTGTTGCATAAAATGCAGTTGAGGCAATTTTACATGTAGCTTATTAGCAGTAATGGATTATACTGAACACACCATGCTTAAAGTGAGACATAAAGCCAGCAATATGTAAATGTAATTTTATTCTATTCTTCCTCTTTCCCTTGAAATGAGAAGGGCTTGCCAGAGACAAAATGGGGACTACTAAAGTAGGAGAAACTGTAAAATGGCAAACTAAACTGCAGCTGACTTTACACAGTAATTAATGAGGGAGATACTGCCTCTCTGGTCATGTGCATCCTGTGCATCTCTGCTTGAATGGCTGCTCAACTGGAGAGCAGCTCGTCTACAAAACAAAAGAAGTGGGAAAAAATGAAAGAAGCTAATATAAACAGAGATATGTCTAATATTTTTGTGGAATTAAAGAAATATTGTATTAAGGCAGTGTGTTTTGAAATTTGTATGAAGCACTGCAGTTTCTAAGGTATGAATAGAGTGGGACACAAATGAAACAGAAAGAAACAGCAAGTTGTCAATGCAACAAATTATTGGCTCATAGGAAGAGACAATTAGAATCCCAGCTGCCATTAAGAGTTATAATATTTCACCTTACTCTCCCTCACATTGTGCTTAGAACATTCCCTCTAAATAACAAGTATCTCTGACATGCAACTGTATTTTCTTAAAAAAAAAAAAAAAAAAGTTTTTTCTTTCTTTGATATCCAAGTGCTATTTAAGTAGACAAAAAGATGACTGTATGTAAGAAAATACTCTTAGTTGTCTGGTCTATAGTTAATTATTACCAGCTCTTATTATCTCCTCGTGAACGATTTAGACAATTCAGTTCTGGGACTAAAAGGAAGGTAGCACTGGTTAGTGGCTAGTGCCACCTTGTGAACAAAATCCCAAACACCCCTTCCTTCACCCTTTTAACCAAACCACTCATGCGGCAAAGTAGAGTAAAAAAATAAAATCCAACTTTTGCATGAGTAAGTAACTTTATAGTAAGATATCTATATTTAGGGATAAAACATGAGACTAAGCCTTCAACCAGGCCAGACAAGAGCTTGACAAAATAGAGACAGTCTAGAAAGAGCATAAATATTTTACAGTACAGCTGATGGTAAAATAAGCTACTCCTTTTTCACTGCATTTCAAACACAAGCACAGGGATAGCCAACCCTCCAACTTCCCTATGGACTCCACAAGAGCGGGATTTGCAGTGATCTGATGAGGAACAGATAGGAAAGACAGGAGAGATCAAGCGAAGAGCAGCACTGACACTTTACATAACATACTAACAAATTTTATTACAAGGTCTGCAAATGGCACCATGCAATTGTAACTGAAACTGTGCCACTAAAACTAAAATTATTTCATATTACTTAAGGCACTTCAATACACTTTTCTCCTCCTTGCCCACCTCTCCTACACCCCCAGTCCATCCCATGGATATTGAGTACCTACTTCATCATTTTTTTTTATCAGGTTTGTCTGTATCAGTGGTTCCTCTTTTCCCAAAATCAAGGGTCAGCAAGGAGGGGGATGCATTAGATCTGCCATCCTAAAGTGCAAGCCCCTTTGCCATCCTAGAGGTGCAAGCAGTTCTCAAGGAAGTCAGATTAATTTTCCCCTCAACTCTGACAGAAGGAGCCTTTTACCATGGCCATTTCTAATTTGGGAAAGTACTTCCAGTTTTGTCCTTTTACCCAATCCTTTCTTTTTCAAGGTTACATTGTGTTTAACTCTTCATCTCCTACACTTTAAAGACTTCATGTTTATAGCAGTAGGAAAATAAGAATTAGAACTCACACCAAATGTAGCTCCTGGTTTCTTATGAACTGTTTCTTCTGGGGGACTTCAACTTACCAGGTGTCTGCTGGAAAGACAACACAGCAGACAGGAAGCAGTGCAGGAGGTTGATGGAATGTGTGGAAGGTAACCCTAACACAGCTGGTGAGAGAGCCAACTAAGGAAGGCACTGGACCCGTTGTTTGTGCACAGAGAAGGAGGGATGGGCAATATGATGGTTGGAGTCCATCTTAGGTACAGTGAACACAAAAAAATGATAGAGTTTTCTATTCTCAGAGAGGGATGGAGATCAGCAGAATGACTAACTTGGATTTCCAGAGGGCAGACTTTGGCCTCTTTAGGAGACTGTTGATAAAGACCCTTGAGAAGCAGTCCTGAAAGGCAAATGAGCCCAGGAAAGTTGAAATGCTTCAAGAAGGAAATAGTAAAGTTAAGGTGCAGACTGTCCCCACATGCCTAAAGAAAAGCTGGAGTGGAAGAAGAGAAGCCTGGCTTTGAAGAGAGCTTTGACTGGATCTCAAGGGAGAAAAAAAAGAGTGTTTATGAGCTTTGGAAGAAGGGGCAAGCCTCTTGCTTTCAATCATCAGAAAGAAATATCAGTCTCTGTGTCTTACCACAAGGGGGATGTCCTTTCTTCCTCTTCTTATCCATCTTGCAGAAATGAATAGTTACAATTTTTAGGACAGGGATTGTCTCTTACTCTCTGAGTCCACAGCACCTAGAAAAATGCTGTCCCATTCAAGGGCTCCCAGACATCACCACAACAAGTATGTAGTGAATATTTTTAAAGGGGTTTGATCAATAGAATCCTTGTTTGAAGATGACATATTAAACTTGGCATTTGGGCTCCATTCACCCTGGCTTCTTAGACTCTCCTGTTGTACAGTACAATCTACAATTCCAGTAATTTATTTTTCTTTCCACATCCTGTAATATTTAAGACACACACCATAAAAATCAATAGCAATATAAAATTAGCTGAAGAAAGGCTATATGATATAAAAGGCTCCAGGAATTGTCAAATCAAGCCACAAAAGAACATTTCTCATACTTTGCTTATATTTATGCCTCATATTTTACTCATATTTTTGAATGTAATGAGCAGTAACATATTCACAACTCTCTACAAGGCTACATGAAACAAAAACTGTATCATCACAGTAACAGAGTTAGACTACTGCTACCTTTGCTGCAAAAGCATTTGAGTGTCACTGGAGCAAAGTCTGACATTGTACATCTTCAGCTTTGTTTGGTATTTAAATATGAATAATACCACTGTTGCAGCTACAGTTTTAGTTGCATGCTGTTTGAACATGCCAGGCACATTCAAGCTCCTTTCTTAAAATTTTTTAAGGATGATTATATTTTATTTTATTTTATTACAAGGATATTAATTTTTTGATATTTTTTTTTTTTTACAGTACTACAAAATGCTGCCTGACACTGAATTTCTTGCCAAACAATAGGCTGGCCTGGCAAATGAACAAATTATGTTGCTGCTAGCATTAACAAAACAGTCTTGCTCCTTGATCAGTCATTCACAGGTAATCTTTTTTTTACAGAGGTACTAATATATCTTAAGATGTGTTCTAACTGCAATCATTTTATCTCACTGATCTATTATTGGTGGTTGAACAGGCAAAGATCTCCCATGCAGAAGTCTGTGAAAATGAAGTACAAACTGCATTACAGAATTGAGGTTAAAGCTCTCAGTTGCTAAGCTTACCCCCTCTTCAGTGGGCTTTTGAGAACACCACTGCCCTATTTTAGGAGATGCATGTGGTTAATGCTGTAGGCTCTGCTTGTGGTATTTTCTTTTCCTTTAAGGTTTATGGGTTTTGGAACTTGGAAAGTAGCTTGGAAAGAAACCCTCTAAGCCTAAGGGCAGATTAGTATTTTGTATAGAGGAAAATCTGTAAGAAGAAGACTTTTCACTATTTCTAAAATACATTCTGGCTCTGTATTAGCTTGATTGTTTCAGTTTACTTTGTAATGGATTCTTGTCTCTCCTGAGTTTTATTTCTAACAGGCTTTTTCTTGGCCATTGTTTCCCAGCCAAGTACAGGTCAAGAATACACAGGTAATTGCTGATCCCAAATTTATTAGCTGCTTTCAAAAACAAAACTAAAACCTGAAACTGTTACTGGAAGCTGATCCAAAGCCAGCAAAAGTCTTTAGTGGCATACACTGTATGGAGCAAACAGGGCATGCTACTCTATCAGGTGGCAAGTCCAAACGCCTGCATTTTCAGCTTTCCCTAAGTGACCAGATTCATCTGGTCAAGAGGTCACAAATGTGATGTTCCCTGAGGCCAGATCCTAAAGGACACAACCAAGCACCCTCAAATTCTGAATGTGAGATCTGTGATTAGAGACTTCACCCAGATGGTCACAGCCAAGTTTATGAAGTTGTACAAGATTTCAGAACTAACTTTCTGAAGGTAGTTCTGAAAAAATGGTGGCAATGGTTTTGAGGCTTCTTCAAACTATTTTCATGTTCCTATGAATTTTGGTTTGCAAATAAAACAAATAGAACAGAACATTTCTTGGTTTTGTAAGGAAAACAAGGCTCCTTTCCCCCCTAGTCATCTTCTTCCATCCTGCTTTTGAACACTTTGGTTTTAGCAAAATAGCAACAGGTCTGTTACATTTTAATGAAAGGGGTTTTTATTAAATGATAAGAATTCCAATTAAGTGTCCTATTTCACAGAAAAGTTTGAAACCAAAGTTGGGGGGGAAAAAAACCAAAAAAACCACATGAATATCCTTAAATTTCAGATGCACAACAATCCCATATGTATGAAGATATCATTATCCCATTGAACAGCAGCTTCTCTACTCTACCAAGTTTACCACAGCAATCCAAGGGTCCAGAGAAATGGGCTGTGGAAAAATACAGAGTGGAGCCTAGACAGTTGTTAGGCTTGTCTACTTGTAGCTTGGCTGCTTTCTGACTTTCCTCTGTAACTACCCTCATTTATTTCCATTCTAAGTTCTCTGGATGCTACAGGCATCAGAAACCAGAGATGCAGGTGATTGGTGCCATCTAACTTAAGACAGTAGAGCACCTCAGAGTGGGAACTGTGAAATGGCACTAAGTGACAGTGAAGTATAAAGCTTCTTACAAGTCAAAGGAGGAAAACAGAGCTGGATTTGTATTTTCAGTCACACATCTGCCTTTCTAAATGTTTCACATCATATATTTTTCAAGCATGTAAGTTAAGCCTATGTCTTTGGGAAAGACCTTCAAAAGCAATCAAATTTTCCAAAGATGAGACCTAAAATTTGCTGGGAAAGAGGGTAAATAGTCACAAACAGAATCATGTAAGTAGAAATACACAAAATCACTATTCATTTGGAAGAATCATGTAGTCTTTTTCTTGTGCCCTTGTCTTCCTGATTTCATGGCACCCTGCTGCAAACACAGTGAATGGTTCACATGAGCCTAGGAAGTGGGAATGAAAAAGATTCTCTAATGGAACATCTTACCTGGCTAATAGCTTCTATCTTTGCAAGCAATGCCTCTGTGTGCCTCCCACAGTGCAGGCACACCATCTGCCTTTGCTCTAATAAATGAACTTACATTACAAACACAGAGCACAAACATACTCATATCCTGAGCCTACTGCACCCAAGGGTCAGATGTTTTTGCAGCATGTATAACTAGCAAATGTTTGCTCCCAAATGTTTGAAATGGCTCACAGTCTTTCCTAATAGCAATCATAACCAGTGAAAAATTCATCACAGCTACATTATGGTAAGGTAAAACTCCTTAAAAAATACTTACCTATTTTCACTAATTGTATCTCAGCAATATCTTTCCAATATAAAATTCTGCTTCCCACGGAGTCTTGCATGTATTACTAATACCACAAACTATCAGATGCCACCTTTCTGCCTCCCTGGAACATCAGTCTAGTTTTGGAACCTGCAGGCTTCTATTCCTAAAATTTCACTTTTCAAATGAACAGCTTATTTAATTATGTCATCCCTGGTCTATGAAACTCAGGTATTTGTTTTTCCCCAGAAACTTAAACATAATCTCACCATTTTTCCTTCACACACTAATTCTCAACACTGATATCCTCTCCAAATATGTGTGTGTATATATATATATATATATATATATTTATCTTTCAACTAACTCTTTCATAAAGCACTTCCTAATTTGTAATTTGTATCTCTCAGTATATTCCGATGTATGACCTGTTCAACAGATCAAGCAAAAAATATTATAACAGGTGAGCATATAAATGACCTTTTTTGATTTTATATACCAGTTTTCTCCTAGGAGACCAAGGCTGTGTGTTTTACAGTTGACTGCTGATGCTTACAGCTGCTGGAGTTTCAGGTCCCACTTTTATAGCAGTTGGTTTCATAGAAGTGATGCACAATCAACCATGGCTGTAGTATTGTATTAATTACTCAAATATTCTGCCTTTGGAACCCAAGGAGATTTCAGGTACCTGAAAGATACGCCTGAAGTAGCTTTTTAGCTACCAAATGAACCACATAAAACCTGCTGTGATACTATCACCTTAAAGTTCAAGTGCTTTTTTCTCAGTAGTGCATATTTCTAAGGAAAGAAAGCTCACCCATCCATATAGTATAGAAACAATACCTGTGTGGATTTCTGTCCAGTCATAGCTTGTTGTCAGACATCAGACAACATCAACCAAATTTGACAGAAGCTGTCATTTGACAGAAAGGACACACAATGTCAGATAATTTAAAGACTTCATACTTCTGTAAATGTGATTAAAATATTTGACAGTCAGACCTTACCCATGTCCTCACCGAAGCACTGCTCATTAACATCATTCTTTAATACATGCTGTCCAACTCCAGGAGGAGACATCAGAAAATCCCCCACTGAAAAGTGGCATTTAGGATTCCCAGACTTCAGGAAAAGCCTTAATCCAAGTTCATACTTTATTAAACATCAGAAAATGTAAACATAGGGCACCAAAACATTAAAAAAAAAATTGTTGTTTTTTCAGTCCCCTTACTTCAACAATTATTTTCTTCTATCCTAAATATTGCTCAGAACAGGGTGTTGAGATAAAGAAACTTACTATTTATGCTTGCCAGATACAGCAGCTAGTTCATCTTAAGGGGAACAAAAAGCAGGTCTTCTACAGACAATCCAGTCAGCTCAGCAGCCTTCATTGATTGCAGACAGCTTAAATCAAAGAACAATGAGGACATTTATTTCAATCACAGCATAGTAGCTTGCTCGTGCAAGGTGAGCATGATTCAGCACATATATGCTTTTTTCAAGTAATTTTAAGACCATTATCCCTGATGACTACATCTCCCTAAGGACAGTTCTACACAGAATAGTTTGGGTTGTAAAGGACCTTAAAGATCATCTAATTCAAATCCCCCTGCCATGGTTGTTCAGAGTCTCTCTATCCAGCCTGGCCTTGAACACTGCCAGGGATGAGACATCCCAAACTCCTCTGGGCAACCTGTTCCAGTGCCTCACTACCCTCACAGTAAAGAATTTTTTCCTAATATCTCTTATATCCACTTACCTAACCTAAGCTGCCCCTCTTTCAGTCTGAACCAGTAACTCCTTATCCTATCACTGCAGTTCCTTCAGGTGAGGATACAAGGCACAGGTATTGTTGGCCTGTGCTGCTGATGAGCTTACTTGAGCTTGGGCAGGCTGAAGAGTTGGGGGGGAGTAGATCCACTTTACTCAGCACTACAACAACCACATGCAACCCATCAGTTACTGTGTCTCACATGATGAGGCAAGGATTTCTTAAAGCTGACTCAACTTCCTCAAACTCTACCACAGTTACAAAAAAATTGCCATGATTTAAAGTCCGCAGAAGCAGAGTCATAGAAACCAAATTAACCTTTCTGACCATTCTTCTCCAAATAACATCTGCTTTATGAGAACTATAGCAGAAGATCTTTCTGGCAGTGGCATTAATGCATGCTACTTTATTTTGAAGGTATTTTGAAGGTAATGAGACTGAATAAGATATAATAAAAAAGTCAGAAATAGTGCTCTCCGTTTAACATGCTGCTACACAATAAAGTGTACACAGAAATAATGAAGCTGTAGACACACACAAAAACATGTATTATTGTTCTGGCAATAGTTAGTTCAGTGTAAAAAGGAACTCACTGGCAGTCTGCAGCTAAGTCTATTGGGCTGACTTCTGATTAGTATTTTTGATTCTTGCCTACATCTCATTTCTTTTTGGGGATGAATAGTTCATTCCACTTGCTTTTGCATATGATGACAAACACAAAGCACTATGATAAGGCAAGGCATTCCTTCAGTCTCATTTATATGCTGTATACTCAAAAAGGACCAAGCCTCCAGTCCTGAAAGGCACTTGGATTTAGAGGCTGCAAACACCACTAAATATCAACAGACCTCTGACTACATGTAGTCATTGGAAAACTGCTGTGCTAAAGATGAACATGTGCTGATGAAAGCCAGCAAATAATGATAGCTCAGATTAGAATAGTGCTGTCATTGTTATATCCATTTTCAGCACAGCTTTTCATTTACTATAAATGTTACTAGATATTTATTACTAGCATGGCAGAAAGAGCTAATGGGTTGCACAGCAGGGGCCAGCAATGCATAAATCTCTGGGATAATACTCTCCATAAAAAAAGGAGATGACATGTAATAACCCTCCTCAAAAAGTCATTAGGAGAATTGTGAGTGATTTAGGCATTTTTCCTCTGAGGTCAAAGACTTGTGTTCTGTTGCAAATTTATTTCTAACCATATCAACTGAATAAGACCTTTGGCAGTTCCAATTTTTTTTTAAAAAAATTGACTGGTTAATTTTGTAACATTAGGCTTCAGGCTGGAAAATTATTATTTCTTTTGTTTCATGCACATACACTCAGTGTTAAGAGCCTGGAAAAAAAAATATTACTGTATCTTATGTCATAAACAGAGGAAAAAAGTCACCTCTGGTCAACATCAGATGTGTATGACTGGGTCATCTAACAGCACACAAGTCCAGTGGAATGACAGCTTGAGTCAAGCAATCACATTCTCATATATACAGCCAGAGATGGAATCCCTACTCAGAACAGGGCCCCCCTCAAAGCCACAGGATGCTCAAGGCCTTGGCCAGTCTTATTCCAAGTATTCTCAAGAATGCAAGCTCCACAACTTCTCTGGGCCCTGGCCCAGTATTTGATCACTCCTTAGTATTTCACTGGAATTTCCCCTGTTGCAAATTGTGTACATTATACAGGATCAACACAGGCCATTGCACAAGTCACCAGACACTTCTGGGCTTCCTCTGCTGCAATGCAGCTGTTCAAAATGCAGGTTAAAGACCCCAGGCATGATTTTGAAACTACATCATACAAAAACACAGAAAAGGTCCTGCATTGCAAAGTGCCACAGTGCAAAGAGCTGTAAGGAAAAGATGAAGTTCCTTCAAGCAATTATGTCAGCAGCAGCAACAGTACAATGGCTTTTAGTGGCAGCAAGGACAAAGACCAACACAACTTTCCTGAGAGTGACAGAAAAGAATTAAGTCCTCTGCCCAGGAAAGAAGCAGGTGACTACACTTCATATCAAAGAAAATATTCCTGACTTGCTGATTTCAGTTTCAAAAAGGAAACTGGCTTGCAAAACTTCAAATATTTCTGCACATTAAATTAAGAACATCTTAAATTAATTAGGGATAAATACAACCTGATCCACAAACATGCTTTTTCAAGCATGAAATCAGATAAATTAGGATCTTACTTAGAATATAAACATTTGTTTACACATCTAAATGCTGAGCATATTAAAAAGATACCATTATTAAAATATTAAGGCAGCTTACACTACACTGCTCACTGAGTCTGTTTCATTTCTGTATCTGAGGAAGTACACTCAGAAGTCCTAAAAGTACTGCAAGTAAATTAAATATTGTAAATTTAACAAGCCTCAAAAATCACAAGTGACAGGAAATACAGGAGACTTATTTTAAAATAGTTTTTAATAAAAATGGAAGTTTACTTTTATGCTTTACCTCATCCTCCAACAATGTTGCACAGGTTTTATTTTAGAAGCAGGAATACAGATGCTCAACAGGCTGCCTGCATCACTAAACTGTCTTAAAATGGAATTAAATATTAAATTGAATTAAAATGGCATTCATATTTTGTATCCTAAGATGGAAACCAACAGGAGATACTGGGTGCTGTCATTTTTGGTTCACCAGAAAGATGAGTACACAGCTGATGTGCTAGCTTCCATTTCAAACAAGCAATGCTGTTGCTAATCAGCAAGAACTTGTCTCACTGAAAGGCTTTTGAAATTTGCTTTGAAGAAAAACTCTTGGAACATGCAAGTCTTCTTTCCTATTCACAGTTTCTCGCTGCACATATTCATTGACCACTTGCTCATATCCCTCAGCCTTGAAAAGCTGAAATAAGAACTCTGGAAGAGAATGGAAAAAAAAAATTAAATATTATGTTTAAGCTATTTTTAAAACACCAGACAGCATTTATATAAGCATATGTTCTTATGTGTTACAGCATGAAAATCACACAGGCCTTCAGATTTCAAGCTGTTCTATGTGGGCAGACTGCTGAATAAAAATCAATAAAGATCTCCTTTAGAAACATCAACCTAAGCAAAACAGCTTGTAAAACTGGGGCTTAAACTAGTTACTCAGTTGAATTTCCAAAAATTGCTACATCTTTTATTTTTATTAAGCCTTGTCATTCTCATTGTGACTGATACCAGTGCATTTTCCCTTTGTGCAGCTGACCTTCACTAGCTGAAGACATCACTTACCATAAATATTTCAAAGGTAATCCAGCTGTGCAGATGCACCTCTGCTCAGGGGAGAATAACACCCTATGGTACATGCAATTGCTCAACAGAAAAACTGACAAAATGGCAAAGAGGATATGGGGGTACCAAGACTCCAGTAAGCTGAACTGAAAGTATTCTCCATAAACAAAAAAATTTTACTCAAAGCATTTCTCCCTTAAGGAAGGCAGAAGCACTTCACTAACAGAGTGACCTGTGCAGCAGAAAAGTCTGCTCATGCTACTGACTAGTCATATTAATTAAAAATCATCATTTTTCCTTTCCTGCACCTCAATTCACTTACTCAGGCAGCAATTTCACAGTAAATTTAAGCTGTTCTAAACTTGTGTTACTTAATAGAAAACAAAGACACTCCATATTTCACTGCCCAGGGGGATTAGCTTGATCAAACAGTGATCATGTGGGTTCAGGAAGCACCACTAGAGATGGTATGTTGAGGAAAATGAGACCACCCACTTCTGTGGCACTGCAGGATTGTATCAACCAAAGCCCACCATGGCTGTCAACACTGTGTGTTCATGTAAAATGGGGGACCCACACCAATGAAATATAAACAAACAGCACTCAATTGTGGACCTTATCTTATTGTAAGGAAGTTGCACATATTTCATAAAACAAAACTACAACCATTCATTCCTCCACAGATTTAGCAGTAGAAGTATTATTACTACTACTACTACTAAGTACTACTAAGTAGAATTAGAAGCAGTAGAAGAATGGATTTTCTTCCCTATGAGAGAAATTCTGTGTTGTTATCCGAGGCCAGACATATTATAAATAAGTATAATTCAAATCACCCCATGTAGCAATTACTTGGTGTACCAATGTAGTGCAAAAGAAATGAAAAATAGCAAGGGTTGCAACCTCTGTGGAAATGATGGGAGTCATGTCTCCAGTAACAAAAGAATTCTCAAGCATTAAGCAATGTTTATATGAAAACCAGCGAAATGAACGAGATCATAATGATTAAAAATGGGAGTAGAGGTGATCTGTGAGACAGTCACAGACCAGCCCATGGAAAAACAATTGCTCACATGAGCAATATAAAAAAAAATTCTCTCTTTTCTCCTTCCTTCCTCTTCCTGGTCCCTATCTCAATTCTTCTCCCAAAGGAAACATGCATAGTAGCAATGAACTTCTTATTAAGAAACTATTCTAAAACACAATAAAAATGAGATTTAAAATTCCACTGCTAGGTCAGTCCCTTATTTGTTCCCTTTAGCTTCCATTCTCTTTGTAACAGCTAATTGTTTAAACAGAACTAAACATCACTCAATAAATAACAGCTCTAGAAATGCTTCAATGAAGCTGTAGCACAGCCTGCATTATCTTAGATTTCATCACTGTCCTATGAAGAATAGGGGGAGCTCAGGCAAGATTAATGTTTTTTATAAATCAGAAGCAATTAGGTAATATGTTATGGCATAAAATATGAATAACATTTACTTGGCTCCAAATCGATCTCTTCAGTGGCTGTATTTTGCTTTAGACTAAGAACAAAGAGCCCCACAGAAATAAATTCACAGCTCTTATTACATAATGCTCCACAAGTGATAGGGGGGAGTAATGAGTTTAGCACGAGGAACTGGGAGTTAGAAGCTATAGCTGAGCTATAATCCCAACTCATTGTGAGAGTCTAAGCAAATTCCTTTGTATCTCTGTGCTTCAATTCTCCACCAGTAAACTGCAGTAACCACCCTTCCTCCTGAACCATTATGAGCACTGAACAAAAACTAAATACTGTATCACATGGAAATGTGTTTTTTTGCATTGTCTTCACTAAAAAACAAGCCCTAGAAGACAGACTGAGCACAGCTAGTCAGTGCTATCCCAGCAGGATTTGTACACAAGCTTCTCAGTGCTGCAGTTGCGGTTCTGCTTTTAGAAGTCAATAGACCTCATCCTGCTCACCAGAAATAGCCCTGCACAAAGAATGATGCCAAAAGAACTGCTTACTTGCTTCATGAAGATGATCAATTCTCTTACTGAACATAGGTCTTTTCCCCTTAGGTAACAAATCTGAATGAAATGCAGCAAATTCAGAAACTGCTGCTCTTGAAGAATTACAGCACATACAACAAGCTTGTAAACAAGAAAGTGCTCCACAAAGTTCTGCCAGTCTAAATAACTGCTTCTTCCCAAAAAGGATGGTAAATTAAATAAACCACAATTTAACGGTTCATCCACACAAAATAAAATTTCCATGGGCATGTTGGCAGTTCCCTGGAGAAAGTTGGAGCAGAAGATTCACAGAAATGAAAGCACTCTACAGTGTATCTTACCTTCAGTAAAAAAATACGACCTTGTCCCATCTTGTCTGACATAGAAGTTTTCCCCAAGTTTGCTGCCAGATTTAAACCTGAGCATTGCATGATCATACAGGCCATAGTCTCGGAACAGGACACACTTGCCTGGTTTTAACACCTGCCACATAATACACACATGCTTTAATAAGCTAAACAGATTTAGTCATATATAGGTATATGTATTTGTGTACACATACGGACACAGGTAACTAAGACAAGGTAGACTAACACAGTCAATACAACAGTGAGATAAATATCTATATCTACATCTATATATAGACATAGATATTGATAGATAAAGATATAATTCATTCTCTGTGCAACAAAAAAGTTGTGTAAAAACTGCACTGACTCTTAAAAATGTTTCCCCATGAACAAAAGAGTACAACTAATTTTAGAATACCTGTTCGGGTGCTGATCAATTAAATTAGAAACACTCTTCAAACACAAAGAAAAGAAGAAAACATACAGTTTAACAAAAATTCCCAACTTTTTCTGTTAACTATTATCCTGTTTAGCATCTGATTTTGTTTAATGATAAACAATAAAATTTAGAATATCGTGACACTTCTTTTTTCATGGAGAAAGAAGAATGTTGCAATATGTTGAGAAATAAATAAGAAACAATTATAGGAAAATGCATCATGGATTTTTTTTAAATTGCTTTTTGTAAAGAAAACAAGCTATAAAGAGTTTAAAATTTATATATACATGGTCATTGCTCATGCTGATTTTAGTTGTCTAAATATTTATATGAGCTAAGAACCAATCCTGATTTTGGAAAACAGGTGGAGATATGCAAAAAACCCCTAATACTACTTTTTTAAACTACTGATAATAAGCCAAATAATATCAGAAAATACAAGACCCTTAATAAACACATATGCAAAAATAAAAAAATACGTTGGCTCTGCAGTCAATACATGACATCTCAGGGAAATTCAGAACAATCACAATTCAGGTAGTTTAAACCACTCTTTAGATGGGCCTATCCTAGTCTATTAACTGACAAAGACATTTTGGGGGGCTGTCTCTCTAGATTAATGTTGACTTCTGAGCCTCTACTTCTAAATCACCACAGGTCAAATACATTTAATAATACCAGCAACATCCTAACTGCAGGTCACTGGATCTCTGGAAGTTAATTCTGGCTCGCTATCATTCACACCTTATGAACACAGACATCTCTGCAATATATAAACATCATTCACAGCATTCAACCCAAGTTACAGCTTTAAAACCATAGAGTGGCCTGGGATGGAAGGGGCCTGAAAGATCATCTGTTTCCAATCCCACTGCCATGGGCAGAGACAACTTCCACCAGATCAACATGCACAAAGCTCAATCTAGCCTGGCCTTGAACACTCCCAGGAGCAGGGCATCCACAACTTCTCTGGATAACCTGTGCCAGCACCTCCCTAAAGAATTCCTTCCTACTATCTAATCTAAACCCACTCTCAATTTGAATCCATTCCCCTTTCCTTGTCAGTACATACTCTTTCTTGTAAAAAACTCTCTCCATCTTTCCTGTACGTTACTTTCAGGTACATGAAGGCCATATTTTATATATATTTTTGTTACACTGATGGCATGAATTAAGCCTCAATCCAAACCATTTCACAATACCAGTAGGAAAAAAAAAAAGGACATTATAAAACATATTTTATTCCTGCATACTTGGTGAACTAACAAAATACATCCATGGAATATAATATGAAAAATCACCATTAGAAGAGAGTGATTTTCTCAAAGAAAAAAATGTACTTTTGAGCTAAAAAGAAGTGGTTTAAAGGCAGTAAATTCAGCTGGTTTTACCTTGTAAATGTTCCTCAGGACAAGATGCATTTTGTCAGGATGAATGGCAGAAAGCACAAATATAAGTGTGACAACATCCACGGAATCTGCTGGAATATTGTCTAGAAGATCATCTTTGGTAAGATCACACTGGAACACTTTACATCTTTCAGTACTATATAAGGCATTTTTCTAGGGAAATTAAAAGAGCAAGCTTTCACTGAAAATCAACAGCATTTGTTGCTACAATAAAGTAAAAATCTTGTGAAATTCATCAGTAGAGAGACATAAAACACAGTGGCAAGAGAATATTAACTTCCAACAGGTGGCTACTGCAATCAGAAATTCTTTGCTGCTAACTACAGTAGTGAAACTACAACTAGTGGAATAGTCTGTTCCCGTTAATTTGAGAAGGAAAGTGCATTAAGACCATTCAGAAAACATATCACTTCTGTTTTACTCCTGCTTCTACTGCTTAAAGAAAACATAAATACTACTGAAAGAAATTACTTATTACAGGGTGATGAAAGTAAAGCTCTTGATCTACAGGTTGACTGCAAACAATTGGGATTCCTGTCACATAACCTGCAGCTGGGCTGCTGTAGCCCTCAGTTTTGCTGCTGAAAAAAAAAACAACCTGGTCTTGGCAAAAAATAAATTCAGAAAGAGCTGTGGAGGCAGATGCTGTTAAGTTATCCAAAACCCAGGGTACACACTCAGCCCAACCTCATCTTGGAGTGCAGCCACAACATCCCAGGGAGCTGCTGTCCTTTTCTGTTTGCCACAGGTATTTCTTCCCATCTTCCCCATGAAAAATGCTGTGTCTTGGGGTTCTTGGTAAAAATGCTTTCAATTAATAGATATATAGAAATTTACCTGTCATTACAAACTTATTAAAGACTTTTAAAGCCCAAAGCTCCCACCAGCCCTGCTGCAAGCCTCAACTTTGGACTGAAGTACCCACTACTAAGTGTAAACATACCTACTTCTAATCAGGTCACAAATTTCTTTAACAATAATTTTCCCAGCCTTGTTTTCAAGGTTCTCCTTGGGACTCCCTCTATTAAGGGCAAGATTCCATGACAAACAAATTTTGCTTATACTGCACAGTCAGCAGAGACATAGTAGTGCTCCCAAAAAACACTATCTTCATAAATCATTCAAGTAATATACAACAATGCTCTAATTTGACACTGAAAAGCCAAGTCTTGAGCAATGATTTGGCTTCCTACATAGGATCTCCACTGAAGTGCATCAGTCTCAATTTTTTTGGCAACGCACATTCTACCCTTCTTACAAAAAGGAAGCCAAGAGAAGTCTGTTGTTACAGTCATTTGGAATTTTAGAAGCTACTGAAAAACACTCTGAAAGAAGTTTCAAATATCACACCAACCTTCACATACTCAACAGCTCTAGGAGAGAAATCACAGGCATATGCAAAAATATTCAGATCTTCTTCTAAGAGTGGAAACAAGCAGTTCCCAACCCCACAGCCTGCTTCCAGAATGGTCAGTTTTTGATCTGCAAACTAGGGAGGAAGCAATACATGACAAAACATTTGTTTTCTCATCATATGAGCAGAGACACTCTTCAAACAGCATTTTAAAAGCCATAATCAATTTTAATTATGATTCTTCAAAAAAACCAAAGTAGACAGGCACTGCATAATCTGACACTAAACACAGACATCCTGATTTCTGCAAAATTAGAAATCATTTTAGAACATATTAATATTTCTTCAGTCATCTACTCCTTAAGTAATCAACATACTTGTGCCATTTCTGTCTTGTCTTTGATTCAGCTATAAGGAACAACAGATGCATCTGGCTATCCCCTTAACTGTGTTCAGCAATTAGCCTGCAATTCTGGATGCTTTTCTTTAAAGCAGTGTACTGAAGTGCACCAGCTTGCACACAGAGAGACAAGCTGTCTACTTTAGGACTCAAAAACCAAATATTCCAGACTTCATTCTCAGCATCCAGAATTCTATGAACAGCATCCCCATCCAGTAAGGACCAATTATAAACTGAAACTGAACTGATGCATCTGATTCTGAGAAGTCAACTTTGATATTAAAAGAAAATACACAGGGCACTGCAAACTTTACACATGTCAGCTCTTACCCAAATGGCTTTGTTCTAAGTATTATTAACTCCCCTGGAAAGAACTGACTGGAAACAATCAATCTCATCTTTTACAGCAGAATTGTATGGATCTCACCTCACGACATGCCTTTAATTCTTGAAACTCTCTGGTTGTCCAATGTCTGTCTTTGAAGAAATTGGTGCTGTTTCTTTTGTAAAATAGATCCCAGTTCTTCTGTGCCTCTTTCTCCAGTTTTAGTTGTTTGAACTCAGACACCAAAACCTGATCTTTTTCCAGTTTTTCTGCTTCTTCTGGGCTAAGGACTCGAGCACTATGGCCTTTTTTTTGGAAAGCGCCATCTTCAGTAGATGTTGTTACTATATTTAAGCAATTAGCTGACACCTTTTCTTGGAACATCCTAGATTCTTTCACACAAACATGAACACCAAAGACCCAAGGATGATTTTTTTTCTTTAGCGTATGGTTCCATCGTTTAACTTAGGTAAAATAAGTGAGGATCTAGAAGCAGAATTAAAAATGAGAAATAATTACAGTATGCACTTACTACAACTTTAGTGATCTCTCCTACCTGATGGATTTCCATGTCACCAGATTTCTCCTAATTTCAGAAAACCTTAATTTAAACTAAGAACCATATACAACATCACACTGATGTCAAAGTCAAAGAAGATACTTCAGCGTCTCCTGGTCTTCCCTCTGCATCCTAGAAAGCTACCCAACAAGAAAAAGATGGTGCAGCTCTAACTTTATTTTCACTAAAAGAGACTTGAGAGGGAAAGCAAGGGCTTTGTTTCTCATTAACCTCAGTTAGAACACTTTAGAAAAAAAGGTTACTGAAGAACAGATGACATTTAAAAGTCACATTAAAATTAATGAAGTTAATTCAAGTGTATTCATGTTAGCATTTCTCCTTCCTGCTCTCAGCTCTGTGAGAAAATACTGCTGAAAACAACAGCATTTATAACACCATGTCACCTAAAGAAGAGAACAAAACCAGTACTGTGGCCAAAACACCCAGAGCTGGCCTGTGCCAGCATCCCTCCCACTGCCTCCTCCCGAGGATTCACACAGGTTTTAGCAGTCACAGGTGGTTTTATTTTCAGAAGTTAACAAAAAGCTTTATTTCCAGCATAGGCTGGAAAGGGACCCAGATATTTATTCTGATGTTAAACTGGTTCTGACATCTGCCTTGTCATAAGCATGCAGATCCTCTAGGATGGCCCAGTGGCTCCCAGGGAAGCCTAGGTAGCAAACACAAACTACTCGTGTACATCAGGGCTCAGAGCCAGGCATTGGTGTCAATTCACCAAAAAGGAAACGAGAAAAACACAACAACACACACCCTAAAACAAACAAACAAAAAAGAGTAGTACTCCACTTAGTCATTTTGTCTTACGATAAAATACATTCTATGAGACATATAATGCATAGTTAGGCACATGTTATATATACACTAGATACGATGCTATCATGATATATACATGTCATGATACAAACAGAAACATAAAATATGTAACCGTGTAAATGAAAAAAAGAACTGTCAGAATTTGGTCCAGTTTCACAGGCACACCCCTTTTTCCACCAAAAACAGCAGAAGAGGTTATGGAGAGGAGGGTCCTCTGAAAGGATGTCTCTTCAAGCACACCATATTCTCAAAACAAACGAACAGAAACTTAATCATCAAAATTTCTGCCCTATTTCTACACACGCCCATATTCTAGGCACGCTCCATTATTTCCTCACAGAGCGAGCGAGGGAAACAAACAAACGCAGGCCAGTCCTTTCAGTGACGCGTCTGCTGGGGTGGGAAGGCAGCGCGAAGATAACCTCAGTTGCAACAGCCCATGCTTAGCTAAAGAACCTTTTAAAGGTGTTTAATCCAGAGCTAAGCCCACAAACATATAACACTTCTATGAGATCTCCCGGTCCCCCCACACGGAACCGGCTTCCCTCTAGCAGCTCCTGCCCCAGCCTAGCCGAGGCTCGGACACCCCGGCGGGGAAGGAAAGGAAGGCCCCTCCTGCCCTGCCCTGCTCTGCCCTGCCGAGGGCGGGGAGCGCCGGGCTCCCACCTCCCCGGGGACCCTCCCCGGGGCAGCAGCCCCAGCCCGGCCCCGGGCCCCCGCCTCGTCCCGCCGTACCCGCCGCCAGCCCCGCAGAGGGTTCCCGGAAGGGAAAGGCAAGAATTTCCGGGAGGACGCCGGGTGGCAGCGCACGGAGGAGAGGGAAGGGACCGGCCCGGCCGGGAGCGGGGCCATGAACGGCTCGGCGAACTCGCTGCTGGACAAGGAGGAGCACCCGCTGCAGCTGGGCGAGAGCTTCGAGCGGCGGCCCAAAGCCTCCTTCCACACCATCCGCTGTGAGCGCCTCCCCCGCGGCCGCCCCTTCCTCCCCGCTCCCGTCCCGTCCTCCGGCTGCGCTGCTCCTTCTGCCGCGCCCACCCCACTGCTCTCCTCGCCTCGTTCGCTCCGCCATCGCGGGGCTTCGTCCCCACTCAGCGCCTTTCTTACCCGCTACCCTCTTGCCCTGTCATCTCCCGTCTCCCCCCTTCCCTCCTATCCCCACATGGCCCGTCTCCCCTTTTCTCTCCTATCCCCACATGGCCCGTCTCCCCTCTTCCCTCCTGTCCCCTCATTGCCCGTCTCCCCTCTTCCCTCCTGACCCCTCATGGCCCGTCTCCCCTCTTCCCTCCTATTACCTTCAGTGCTCTTCTCCTCCCCTTTCCCTTCCGCGCCTCTAGCACCTGTCTCCTCCCCGTCCGCTCCCTCAGCGCCCGTCTTTCCTCTCCACGAGTGTTTTCCCCACAGAGGGGTCCAACCCGGGAAGAAGGGGAAGGTGGATGCTGGCAGGGAGGAGGTTTGAGCGTGTCAGGCCAAGGCGAAGGAGCAGCTTTAGAAAGTTTATCATTAAGCGCTTGGAAGCATAAAGAGTTCCCCCCGTAAAGGGGTGGCTTTGCCATTTTGTTTTGTTCTGTCTGGCAGTTAAGTGCAGGACAGATCCCACCACAGGCCCGGCCTGGAGAGGCAGCGGGAGCATCCGGAGTTTGGTTTTTAACTGGGTATTTTCCTGATGAAGCAATGTGTAGCCCAGCAGACCTGTCCCTGGCTGTCCCGACGCCAGGCAGCTGTCGTAAATCACTGTCCCGGGAAAGCAAGCAGAAAGGACTCAGACATAAACAGTAAAGCCTAATAAGTGCAAGATCAATCCTGAGGTAGATTGTTTTGAAGAGGAACTCACTATATTGTAGTATATATTGAATTCTGTGGACAAGAAATCTGAGTAAAATTAACCAGGTGTTTGGTTTTTTTACTAAAATGACTGGTAAACCATCAAGACTAAATGTTAAGAATACTGAACTTTTAATTCAGTATTTTTCTATAAAGGGGAATTTATACAGACAACAGTAGGATATTTTGGTTTATGATGCATAAATATAGGCCTGGTCTCATTGCCCATATTCATACACCACAAATAGTAGTTTCAGGGACACTGGTCACTTGCATGCCTGGTCCTGTGTGAGTTAAACCCAAGCCATATCCAGGTGGAAATATACTAGATTTCTAGAATGGAAAGTGCTTCAATAACCAATTTTCCAAGGGATTGCAAAGCCAAAGCTCTTCAGACTACAACTGGAAGAATGCAGTTTTATTTCAGAAGATATTTCTGAATGCTCTATTTTCCATCTCTGACTTTCAAATGAGATTTCTTCATTGTCTTGTTGTTTTGGTTTTTTCCCCTAACTGTTGTTCTGAAATGATTTATCTGGGATCCAGCATTATATTATTTCCATAATCCTCTTCACACAAACTACAATGAGAGGATTTTGTAGGCTACGTTTGTTTCAACCTTCTTAAAATACTTCCTTCCTTTGCATCGTAATGGTTTTGAAATACCGTACTGAGTAACTGGATTATCCTTGGAAAACACATCTTAAATACATTAGATTTTTAGGAAAAGAGCTGTGGGTATATTTGGAGGGAAGTATGTGCTCTAGTTCTACATGAGGATTAGTCAAGCACGTGCTAACAAAATGAAAACAATCAGTTGAGTGTTTGTTTAAAGTAATTCTATATTGCTGTAGCTAAGAAAGAAGTCTGATAGTGATATTCCTCTTAAGTTAGTGACTGTGCTGTTGAAACTCTTGATCCCGTTTTGGCAAAGACACTAGCTCTTGTACAGCTGGTTTGTTTTATTTAGCAAGCTTGCACATAAAGTAGGTGGGAAACAATAGCTAGAAACAGATTGCTCAGATGAAATTGAAGGCTATGATTTGATCTGGCAGTTAAGGCATGAGGATTAAGTCAAGTGTGTCTGATTCTGCTTGTTGTGCTGTCAAAGTAAAACCCAATTAAACATTAACATCCTCTTAACGAGAATTTATTACAAGCCAGGGTTTGGGTTCTTTTTCCTGCAAATGTGTTTTTCATAGTGGAATTATATTTTAAATTTGTTCTGAGGTACTAATTTCATAACTAATGCAGTAATTAAAAGCCTTGATCATGAATATAATTGCACCTCTTCAGATGCAGGATTGCTAGAATTGAATGCAGGCTTCTTTTAAAAACAAACACAGAGCAAACTAGCCTATATCTGTGTGATTTTATTTCACTTTGTCTAAATCCTCTCTCAAGATATTAGAGGTTCTGATAGGTTTTTTTCTGGGTTTTTTTATGGCTCACCAGCACAACAGAGTAATGACAGAAAAATACTTTTAACTTAAATGTTCTCAGTTCAAATGCATGCATTAAACAGAAGTGCCTTGGTTGGGAGACAAAGCATTCTGTACAACAGAGCAAAAATACCTAAAACAAGTGTTAGTTTAAAGCCAGTACAGTGCCTCTCCTTAGTGATGCTTTGGACCAGCATGGAGATTGCTGAAGTAAGATCAGTGCTCAGAAGTGAGAGCTGAGATCTCCTCCACCCATGTGTAGCTTTTAGCACTATTGTGTAGGCGAGATGGCTGTTAAAGAGCCTGAAATATCTATCTGTAAGACTAAATGAGTGGGTGTCATTAAATTAGTGTTTATCACAGAGAGAGTCCTCAGGTTTGGAATTGGCAAGAGCTAAGCAGAACCCAGGGTTTTGGAAGTTGTTACTCTCTTGAATTTGGTACAGTTTTTTTACACTGGCCTGTAAAACCAAGTGCCACTCAAAGCCTGGGGTTTGGAGAAGTCTGCTTTTGGTGTTCAAGTGCATGATCTAGAACCTTATTTCCATTTTAAAAAGAAGGTTCAGAATAAGGCACCACCACATGACTGGGTTGCTACATATAGACACAATGTACTGGTGTGTTATTCCACCCCTGCTGTAAACACTATTGTGTGTTTTACCATTCCCTGTAATCACAGTAAATGTGTGGTGGCTCTTTGCAGGGCACATTGATTGTTCTGGCAACTCTAACAAATGTAATCACAATTGTTTTCCTCTTTAGATGATTTTAAGCCAGCATCAATAGATACGTCTTGTGAGGGGGACCTGCAAGTGGGTAAAGGAGATGATGTTACCATCACTTTGCCACATATTCCAGTAAGTCTGTTATATATGTTCCCCTGTTTACTCTCCAACAAATTTGCAGTGTTGTTACAGTCTAATGTAAATGCTATTTTCACTTTCTTTATTAACACTGTGGCTTCAATATTTAAGCAGCCGGACTTGTAGTTTGTCCTTGCAGTCCTTAGGAAAGGACTGTACAGTTGGATCTTTGTAAAGGGCTGTGTTTGTGAGGTTGCCAAAATTTACTTTACTTTTGGTTCCTCCCTCCCTTCAAAGACAAGGAGAATTTTACTATTAGCTGAAGCTGTACACCTGGTTCCCATCCATTTTTAGTGCTATGGTTTGCTGAAGAAAGGCAATGTAACTCGGGCTTCAGTCGAGGCTGGATGTTCAGAACCCACAGGCAGACCTGTAAGCATGTTCCTGCCCTTAGTCAAGCATGTACAGATAGGGCATAGAGGGTTCTCTGCCTTTAGCTTTATCAGTGGAAGCAAGGGGGCAGTCCTGGTGAGTGGCCATGAAGTAGTTTTCCATCCACTTCCTTCCCTAATGATGCCATAAAGATCTGCTGTGTGAAGATGATGGTCAAAAAGGCAATAAAACAAGTGATCAATCTGTTTATAGGTGCAGCTGGTTTGTAATTGAAGATTCAGTGGTTTCCTTACCAAAACAAAAGGAAGTGCTCGTGTGCTGGAACTGGATTTGTTTATTAGCTGAAATTAATGCTATGTGTCACACCAATAAACCACAATTCACAGACATCAATGGGTCTGGTAGCTGCAGGGGGGCACCAGTCAGTTTGGAAGCCGTGTGTCAGATCCTTTTGGTATTGTTCATCCCAGCAGGCCCATGTTTTTAATTGGTAGGTGGTGGTACTGTGGTAATTCTCACTGAATGAAGCTGTAGCCTGCTTCACCCTGCTCCTGTTCTTTATGTGGCTTTGGTCACCTTCACTGCTGCAGGAGGTCACATACTGGTTTTTGTCTGTAGAAAAGATGAGTGTGGTAGTGCTACTGGAGAGTAGGTAACAACACAACTAAGGGCAGCATTCATCTTGGATTATTTGGAAACAGTGTTGCTTATTCATTTTTTGTGTTGAGCAGCATCACTTGTAATGTTCCTTTCCAAATCTCTGAATTGAGGAGCTCAATTTGATTCTCTTCCCCTCAGTATGAGCAGCCTTGGAGCTTATGGTATGCTCCAAAGGCTGAGGCAGCCAAGCCACTCTGTGTATGTTGTTCCAAGGCAGCGCTGCCTGTGTTCTGGACAGAGAGCTGGAAAACACTTGGCATACTGGAAAAGAATGAGAGGTTTTGGGATCATTTCATCCCTGACAAGTTTCACTGAATTTCTTGGATGCTTTGCTTCCCAGTTGTCCAACAATTGGATAGGATTCAAATTCTGAGTTCAGGTTTTCTTTTGGAAATTGCCTAATCCCTGAGAATATCTCTGATAATTTGTTTGGTGGAAATACTTTGCTGTCTCTTGCAGCTTGGATGCATTGAAGTACTATTTCTGTATGTGGATTTAGTGATTTTAATACTTGAAAAACAGTCTGGATTGGGTTAGGGTTAGGAAAGGGAAAATTTCTGATTGTTAGCATACAACAGAAGAAGATCATAGAATATCATGCATTGGAAGAGTCCCCACAAAGATCATCAAAGTCCAGCTCCTAACCCTGCACAGAACAATCCCAAGACTTACACCATGTGCCTGAGAGCATTGTCCAAGCACTTCTCAAACTCTGTCAGGCAAAAAACCCTCACAGGTGAAAACAATTCCTCCTGTAATCAGCAAAATTTGTAAGCCACTGTTACTTAGGCACTAACTAAACCCTAAACATTTTAAGTAGAAGAGTGGGACTTAATTTGCTTAAGCACTTACATTTCTACTTCTTGTTTAGCCAAAATCACAGTCTTTACTGAGTTAAGAGGCTTCTGGGTAGCAGAATGATAGCCAACAAACTTTGATCAATTTTCATTATGTTTGCATTTTACATTTCCTGGCTTAGTTGTCAACAGCAAGCAGGATTTGACTCTCAGCTTTCTTTTTACTTTCTTAAATGTTGTTTTCCTCTTTTAAATGTAGGAACAATAAAAATGTAACATGCCTTTGAAGACTAGACTTTCCTGAGACAATTTCCTTTCTGAATCATATTTCTGAATCTCTCTTACTGTGTCTTTGTTATGAGCTCAGATTTTTCACACTTACTGTTCAGAACCCACTTTAAATTCAAATATATTCAATCTATTAGGAACATGGAGAATAGGAATTGCTTTCACAATAGTTAAAATGTGATTGTTCATTTTTGTTACTCTTAATAAAATACAGGAGAGTGCAGGGTTTTTTCATTTTCTCTCTGATTTTGGTTGCTTTCCCACAGTATGTGCAAAGGTGCATATGAACAAACATTTATTTTTTAAAACAAATTCTTTTATACAGTATCTATACATTACAGAGAAGCCTGAGAATATTTTGTAGCTGAGATCATAATCCCTTGAGTAACAGCTTTTTGACAGGGCCAGGTGTATCCCTCCTGTTACGTGGTGATAGACCATGGATTCAGCTGGCTGTAACCTCAAGACTGAGTGTGTGAGCCAGCCTGTGCATGGATGCAGTACAGCTGAGCATAATCTCAGCATTCCCAGTTAGCCAGTGTGCACCACCACATGAGTTCGTGGCCTTTATTGCTTCTCAGTCTAAGCCTTTAGATTTTTCAAGGCTCTGTGTAGCATTGTATGGACTTGGGGACTTTTTGGAAGGCATCAAAATACCCCATTTGCCTTTGAGAACACATTTCAGTATAATTGCATGGGCATATACATAATCTGACTTTGAAGAAGGCAGCTGTTCTTACATAGTTTGTAAATGACAATTGCTTGTAAACCACTGTGAAAATACTGTCATATATATTTATGTAAAATATACGATGCAGTTTAAATTATTTTTCAATTGACCACATATTTCTTTGGGCAATAGTTCTTCTATGCAAATAATTAGAACTTTATTTCTTATCCAAACCCATGATTTCCAGGGCAGAAACATCAAGAAGATTTCTGATACTTGTCAGGGACAGCTATGCAAATTTAGTTACGCTGCCATTTTGGGAATGAGAGCTGTAAATAAAGGCAGCCATGAAGAAGGTTTTTTGTCACTGCAGAGACACTTAAAATGATGAAAGGCATAATATTGCTATGAGGAAATGTCTGATCTACTGCACATTTTCTCTGTATTTTTCTCTTCATGAATGAATATTTTCTGTAGGAACTAAACATTAAGTGCTTATCCTCTTCTTCAGAACAATTCATCTGTTATTTTCTCTCAGTATTCATAAATTTTTGGACAGGGTAATATAACCAAACAAATTTGTGCTTTTTCTTTGTACCAGGGTTCAACTCCACCAATGACTGTCTTTAAAGGAAATAAAAGACCATATCAGAAGGACTGTGTGCTTATTATCAATCATGACACTGGGGAGTATGTGCTGGAAAAGCTTAGTAGCAGCATTCAAGTCAAGAAAACAAGGTAAAGCTGGGGACAGGGTTCTTTACAGGATTAATTATTGCTGAAGTTTCTTACTAAGACTAGGTTTTGAAACAGAACTCTCTTACTTTGTAGTCATGTTTAATTACTAAGCCTTAGCTTTACATGGCCAATTATCATGCCTAAAAATGCAAATAGGAGTGTGAATCCAAGAGTAAAGAATTTGTAAATTCTCTGCTGCTGAAATGACATAATTATAGTTTGCAGAGAAACACCTGTATGATTTGAGGCTTTTGAAGCTGGCTGAAGGATGGGATGTGTTTCAGGAATCTCTGTTTAGCCAAAAAGCCTATGAAAATATTAGACTGTCAAAAGGATTATTGGACTTTCTGGGTTTGTTCCCTACATCTTCCTGTGGGAGTCACGATGTTTCAATAGCATAGTCTTGGTGAACAAGAAACACTCATTCCCTTATTGGACAAGCAATATATTTGTGGAACGCAAGTACAAAGCCTCCAGCTGGTGAAGGTGGGCAGAGCTGTAGAAATAATGGTTATGGTGTTTTGCCTAGAAGAATTGATGAAGCTAGAAATCCTTTCTGACCCAATACTCTTACTTTGCTGCACAAATGCTATGAAGTATGCAGCTGGAACCTTTATAGCAGTCCTACTGCTCTGCAAGTACCTGAGGTGTCTGGATCTCTCAGCATCACTGAACTACAGGTTGAGATCTAAAGAGAAAGCAGTCACTCAAATGCCTTGTGAAGAAGAAACTTAAATAAATTTAGAAGTTTTACGTTAAAAAACGCTTTATTGCAGTGTAGAACCCTTAGCTGCTAAAACTACTAGAAATGTAGGTTGCAGCTCATCAGTAGTTGGCTGGATGTTTGCCAAGAATACCTTGAGTTAAAGGGAAATGGACTGTAACACTCCTCTGAGTCAGTGATGAGAAAACTCATCCATGTAGTATTCATCTTATCCAGTGGATATGAGCACATCAGAGATGAGATTTGAGATCCCAGTTTCTCTTCTGCTGGACTTTGTCTGGTGAAGCTTAAGTCAGAAGGGAGCAAGTAAGTGCAGGAGAGCCTTAGTTCAGTGAGATTTTGGTTACACTGAGTTCTGACTGTGGTGTGGGGAAAAATATTTCAGTTTTTCTCAGGCAGAGGGAGGGTAGTAAAAAATTTGGGGATCCCTGTTTTGATGAACAGTGCTTTGCAAAGTCACTGATTTTCTAGATCTGAAGTGCCTTTATTTTCCATGGCTACTCTGATCTTTAACGACCTGTTGACACTCTGTGGGAGCAGGGCTTTTAGTGTTAACACCTTAATGACATTCACAGGGGAGTAACTGACCTTACTCCACATAAAACCATCTGTTTCCAAGAGCATAATTAATAGTGGAAATTTTTGTCTTTTACCTTTCACTTGATACAGTGAGTATCTTCCCAACTCCTCACTTCTGCTGGATTGACTGTAAACTGCATTAATGTGGTATCCAGCAGCTGCATGTCACTAATGAATGAAGAGAGGGTTCTCTGTGAGGCTGAATCTAGGGTTCTCTGTGAGGCTGAATCTAGAGTTCACTGAGGCACAGGGATAGCCCAGTAAATTCTCCATGTACCAGCTCCAGTACCACAGGTGGTTTAGGTGAATTCCCAGGAAGTTCAGCCTGGACTAGTTTAACTTACCTGGCAGTGGGATTAGTTTCCAGTCACAGAGTGTAACACTGCTGAGCTGGGACCCTCCTAAAAGAGAAACTGAGCTCTGATAACCACAAGCTACTTCTGTGCTGCACTGCATAAAGCCATAACCCCAAAGGCTTTGGTGTTACATAATAAATACACCACACCCTTTAACCTTATTATGGTGTACTGTAAAGGAACCTATTTTGGGTTTGTGGTTGGTTTTTTGGGTTTCTTTTTCTGCCAAGGGTATTGACTGTTCTGCAATCTCAGTCACATCAGAAGTTCAGTAAATGGCAGAAATACCTGGTTTGAATTGAACAGGTTGGTGTTAGAGTGTTATTCTGGAGACTATTTTCCACTAAGGAAGCAGCTTAAACTGTTTTGAAAGGCTAACAGCAAATGGATAAAAACCAGGAATTAAGTGCTTGTATGCTGTATTTAGCAGTAAGAATGATTACTCTAGTCAAGTTGACCTCTAAGAGAGTTTAGTTTGAGATGATTTAATTGCAAGTGAGCAAATTGTATCTTTTGCTGTGATTGTTTTAAGCAGGATTTTGTTGTGAATGGATTTGTAGTTACTTTAAATTACTATGATTGATAAAAATACAAGTACTAATTGCTAAATTAAAGCTTTCATTGTTGTTCAAGTAGAGAATTTGACATCACTGAACCACATCTGGTTTTGAAAGTACATTTTGTAAGAGTGTTGCAGTGTAGTTGTATGTTTCTTTGTTATTGAAAGGAAGTGTTGCATACAGAAAGCTGTAATACACTCCTCATCTTTGTAAAACAAAGTAGAGATCTGTACAAAAGGAAGTCACAGATGATGCATTAGCACAAGGATATTGAACAAGCTGGACATAGTTGCACAGTACCGCTGAATGTGTCTGGTTGTTTCTTCAGAGCAGAGGGCAGCAGTAAGATCCAAGCCCGAATAGAGCAACAGTCTGCCCGAGCATCTCAGCCTCCTTCACAGCTCAGAGCTCCAACCAAGCCAGCAGCTGGACCTAAAACTTCTCCTTTGAAGGATAATCCTTCACCAGAGCCTCAGCTGGATGATATTAAGAGAGGTAAAGAAGGGTTTGTAGTTTCTTAAGTTTTGGTTGATTTTGTCTTTCTTCTTTATAATAAAAGTGTTGGATGTACAATTTCTAAAAACATTCGGGGATTCAAAGATGGTACTTGACAGCTGTGTTTTCTTCTTTATATCTTGTTTCTTTATTCATGTTACTGAAGTGATTATTTATTCTCTTCTACTAGAAGAGATATTTATACTGCCATCTTCTCTGACATGAGGAAGCTTCCTCTTTCTGGATAATTTTCTCTCTTCCAAACTATTCCTCTGTTCTGAAAAGAAGAAAAAAAAAAATAATGTGAATTCAAAAACCAGTAGCTCAGTGCTGGACCTATTGCACAGGTGTATTAGGCCACCACAACAGCACTGACAAAGCCTGATGGTCCAAGGTCTTGTTACGCAGTCAAGTCACTTGGAGAAAGTTACCCTGCCCTGAGTAAGGTTGGTGGGATGGAAGGGCTAGGCAGCTGTGTTCCCAGCACAAGACAAGCTTGCACCATGCCAAGCAGTGCTAGTAGGGCAGGAATGAGTGAACAAACCTGCAGCTTACCCTCTTCCACCACCACTCCTTTGCAGCTTTGGCACACTTGCCATATGGCTGCTAAACTTCTAGTAAAGAAGTACCCTAAAGAAATGACTGGCTCAACTCACTCTTCTGCTCAAGCAGCACCTTGTCTTCCTGTTCTGCTGTGGGTAGGATGCACTTTCTTTGCCCATGTCCTTCTTTTCCTACTGATGTGATATCTGGTTTTACTGTGGATAATACAGTCAGGATAAGGAAGATTTTAATTTTTGTTTGATTCTTCTCTGGCACTGGCACCATTATTTTATTTTAAGCTTGTTCTTTCTGTCTGCTTTTCTGGGTTTCTTTCTCATTTTTCTCTGTCCCATATAGCTATTTTTGCCTGTAGACTTAGCCTGTGTTAATTGCCCAGATGAAGATAATTACTCAGCAGGGTATTTTTTCAGTTCATGGTAATCACTAGGTGACATTTTTGCTGCTAAGCTATGTGTTTGCATAGGTGCTGACTGGTCTCACTTTTCTGCAGCAGTAGTGTTTTCAGTACTTGGATGCTGGTCAGCAGCCAGAATCAACGTCTGGGAAATTTTGTTAGCTACACTTCCCTTAGCTGCATTGTTATTGTTATTTTTATTTTCTGTGTAATAGGGGTAAGGAAAAAGATAATAGGTGATATATCAGTTTTTTTAATTCAATCAGTTGTGGGTTTTAAATGTCTTTTCCTGTAGGGTGTAATAAGTTACTTAACCTTTGGGGCACTCATTTGTATCCATACAGCAATTTGTAAAGGTTGTATTACCGTAAAATAATTACATTTGTCTGGGGTGACACTTATTCTAAAAGATAATTTTCTAGTGGTTTAAAGTATAAGTCACATTGTTCAGAGCTGTCCTAATATTTTTTTTTGCCACCTGATTATCTTTTATATGAAAGTACCTCCAAATAAATAACCTGTAGGGTTTTGTTTCCAAAATCAAGGATTGGAGCACCTGACTTGTACTGAAAACAGGACTTTAATTTGGTGCTTTACAGGGAGAACTATACAAAGCCCCAGAAGAGCCAAAAGCCTGGGCAAGGGGTATTTTTTGCTTACAGTCTATAACTTTTTCCAGCATTGATGATCTAGAGTGTCAGCGTTGCTAAACCATTTATATCATAAGAACCTACTTAGAAAAGGTAAAATTAAAATGGCACCATCCCACAATGAAATGTACACAATGACCTGTAAAACCTGTAAGGTAGTCTGCAATCCTGTTATCTTCCCCTAATACGTGTTTTTATGAGCACAGACTTGAAAGTTCTGAAGAGCCTGTGTTCTTTCTATTCAAGCAGTAGCTTACATTTCGGTTGAAGTACTTCCTCTGTACGAAAGAAAGATAAACAGAAAGCTGAAATTCTGTGGATTTTGTTTAATGAACACAGCACAGAACTTAAAATTCCCAAAGGAGGTGCTTGAAAGAATCTCTGGCATGCTGACACTCTCTTGCTTCCAGTTTGCCCTACTTAAGGGTGTGGTGATACACACAGCCCTCATGATGTTGCACAGTAGTTTTAAGGTAACCCAGTGCACATTTCTGCTTTCCCTGGTACCCTCAGCTGTGCATTTCCACCACTCCCTTACAGATGAGCTGGAAATGAACTTTCAGGTAGGTCAGTTCTGTGCTGTTACACAGCTGTCCAAAAAACAGTGTCTGAGGACAGAGCATCTGGGAATTGAACCAGTCCCTTCCTTTATGGACAGAGGCTTTTGGGAGGCTGTGTTGAGGGTTTTGCACAAGTGGAATCCTTTCCTTTACAAGCTTCTATATTGTCCTCGTGTCTGAAGGGAGCATAGGAGAGGGTAGGAGCTTGTTCTTTAGAACACTCAGCTGCATCTGAAAATGTCTCATTAAACTGTGGACATTTGCACACGTATACCACAGTACGGCTATTTATTTGCACAGAATAATTGACATTTATCAGACATATTTTACCACACCAGAAATGTTTTCAACACCACTGACATAATTACAGCATGCAACATATTGATATATGTCAGTAATACTGAAAAATTACAGCATGCAACTTATTGATATATGTCAGTAATATTGACATAATTACAAATTTGAGAAAAAAGCCCACAGAAATATATTTCAGGTTTGAAGACTCAGTGCTTAAAAATCTGGGCAGATTTTATTTACCTGGAATGTAGTTGTGGTGTGTGAAGATTATGCCATAGCAACTGTGTTTGTCTCCCAAGAACACCTCAATCAAATTTTCTGTGCATCAGTATAGAATATTGCCTGTTGTAGCTGCCATCTCCACATGCTCAGGGTGCCAGTATCAAGTTGATTTCTCCACCTTACATTCTGTTATTAGCAGTAAGTACTCTGCTATAGGCATTTGAACTTAACCTTCCCTAAAGCTGAATGACATTTTTCTGGAAGTCCTTGGTATTCTTGCAGCCTAAGGTTAAGGCTTTAGTTAAAAAAATCTGCATAACCTATTGGAATTGAGAGAAGTAGGAACAGTTAAACACTGTTATGGTATTTGATGCTGAATATATACAGAAGATAGCCCTGTTGAGAAAGGCTGTTCTGTTTGGATAATTATTTCTGACCTTGGATTCATTTTTTTTTTTACTCTAAAACCTGCATTGCCTGTCAGTGTAAAACAGTAATTTGGTTCTTGAAAAAAATTTTACAGCAGTAACATGAAATGTAGAGAAGTTAAGGTTCCCAAAGCAGTGTCAGCCTTTTCAGATGATGTAGACTCAATTAAGGCAAGTGTTCGAAACTGCACTGTATGGAAAGCTTTTTAAAAAGTAGCTGCTGCACATCCTGGCTCTTGTCATCTTTTAAACTGCAAAGGCGCATCGACATGAGGTGTTTGATCTTACAGCGCAGAAAGATCTAGGAAAGGTCAAATTCTTTCCTTGTTCAAGTTAGACTATATGTACACATACACACACAACTATTTTAATTGGAAGCACCATAAAGAAATGCTTAACCCACGTCTTTAGTACCTGTAACTGTACTAAGCATAGCAGTCAATTGGGAAAATGCAAAATCGAACCATCATAAAGCAGATGTGTTTTTCCTATAAGGCTTTGATGTCATCATTGGCTTAGTCACTGACAGTGTGAGACAAGAGTGTTTTGAAGAGAATTCCTTAGTGGTCCTGCTGAATTTCTCTTGATAGACTTCTACTGGTGCAGCAGCCACCAGAACATTAGTGAAAACAATTGCTTTTCTCTCATCTGCTCAGATAAGATATTTAGAATTCTGGACTCAAGGAACAAGAGACAACAGAGATCTGAGAGGAAGCTGTCAGTCAGCCCATGAGGCAAAAGTTGACAAGAAGATGGGCTCTGACCAAATTTCTACCCGTGACTACTGTCACTGACAACAGCCTTAACTTCCAGTCCTTGAAGCTTGTGATGCTGGTTCTGTTTTGGTTTTTCTTGCCTCTGTTCAGCGTAGTGGGCTTTAGCAGTACTTCCAAGGCATTCTCTCATTCCTTTCTCATAATCAAACCTCTTTTATGGGCTCTTTAGTTTTCTGCTTCTCCAGCAGAAACCTTCCATTCTTCATTCTCACACTTATCTCCAATTCTGTTTAAAACTGACCAGGCTAATCTTCCTTTCCCATTGGTCAGACAGCATCACTTCCTTCAGTTATTTCCTCACCTACTGTGTTGAGTCCTCACTACTTGCATAGGTTTGGTTTTTTTACCTTGTTCTCTGCAGTGTGTTTTTGTTTTAACTTTTCCCTCTCAGCACTAATGCCTAAGATCACTTCAGCTTCTTCACTCTATTTTACATGTGAGCTCTATGTTCTCAGACTCTGTGCCAACATTCCCCCATTTCAACCATGGACTCCAGCTCTGTAGGCATGCACGTGTAATTCTCAGGCACTTGTCCTGTATTAGATTTGTCTCTTGTATCTTTTTGCAGTAGGGGCTGTGATAGGTGATTGTGCTTGCTGCAATCCAGGATATTTTAACACTGTACTACCATCACTATAATTTGCAACTAACTGAATCACTACAAGAATGGAGAAATTTTACGTCATTGAGCTGGGGGAAAAGAAGTTTAAACCTGAGCATTTTAAAGAGAAAGTACCTTTTTTTCCTGGTTATCTTTCCTTTAGCTTTCCCCTATTAATTTCTTAGCCTTGAACACAAGGAATATTTATAATTTGAAATCCTCCTATGGGTAGGCTGAGAGCAGTGACTCACAGGTGCTCATTTGTTTGTGTACCAGACTCCAGGCCCGAAATGTATTTTTAAAGCCTGTGTTTAAAGATTGTGTTAAGAGGCAATAAGAGAGAAAGATATTACAGTACAAAGTAGTATCTTCTGTTGGCCTGCTGAATCAATACAAGATTTTGTTGAATCATACTTTCTTGCTCTTCCAGTGGTCTCTTATGCCAAGTCTTCAAGCTGAAAAGGTAGGTTTTACCTGGCATCCTGGTGAACTACACAGAGCACAGATGGTATAGGCAGGGATCTAGATTTAGGAAATAAAGTGGGAAAACAACACTGCTATCCTTAAATACCCAGCTGGAGTATAACTATAGCACTTGAAATTGAGCTCTAAACCTTGAAAGTGAAAAAGTGATTTTAAATCTGAAAAAAACCCACAATTTCTCAAGCTCATGCTGAGCTAGAGGAATTCTCTCCAGCAAATATTGTGGAGGCTGAAAACTTAGCTGTTACTTTTTATTTTAGGCAGCCCAAGGAAAATGAGTCTTATTAAAAAAGGAACTCTTGACGTGCATTTGACCTGACATGAATTACTCCTGGCATCAGTTCTCCATTTGTTATTTGTTATAGGGGTGATAATATCTCATCTTTCCCTTCTTTCATTCTTGTCCCTTTAGTCTGTGAGTTTCCAGGACAAGCGCTATGGGTATAGAACTCAGCACAACAGAAGCCTAAATTTTGAGGGTTTCACATCCTATGCTTAATATATGTGTGGATGTTGTTCTCTCATGGAAACCCGCCAAGATTAACCGAGTCATTAAATACTCAGCCTTGTGGGTGGATGCAAAAGAGTTGTTCTGTACTAGTGTTTAGGCCACTTATAATTATGACAAATTTAACAATACTGTAAAATTTGGGGTGGCATACCTTAATAGCTCTTTAGTAACCGGTCATTCGGCCGACACTGGCTGTTGCTGATGAGGCTGTTGTGCTGCTGCCATGGTGTTCTAGTGTTTCTTTCCACTGGAAACCCTAAAGTGGGCAGTGTCTTGAGTTGTATAACTTCCTAGTTTCAGAATAGTTTCATTATTTCCTGGCTACTTGTAAGCTCTGTAGCAGGTTATGGTATTTTTGCCACTCCCCAGTATGTGAAAATTCTCAGCAATTCTCACCTGCCCTAGTGCAAAGTTATTTCCTGTCATCCATCTACTTCTGAAGTTTGTTTACAATGGGCTGTTTGACTGCACTAGAGCAGTTTCATGCATTATCTGAACTCAAGGCAGTTTCTGTTGCGATCATTTGCCCATGTCCAAGTACCCAGCCCCCCCACACACCATTTTTTGTGTTTTCCAAAAGTTTAAATGTCACCAGCATCTAACAATTCAGATTCAGATTTTCTTGATCAGCTAATGTACTTTGTATGCAGACCATATAGTTTGTCAAAAATAATGAAACTGAAAGTGCTTTTGGAAGTGTGAAGTACATGAAAAATAATTGTGGAAGAGAAGGTTTTATGATACTAACCTGTGCTGTTGCTTCTTTAAATTTAGCTACAGCAATAAGTAAAATGGTTTTCAGAATTTTTTGGTTTCCCTTCCTGTCTTGCTCTTTCATGTGACGTATTTTGGGGTGATAAACTATACTTGATAAAACTATTGCATTTGCACATTCTTTTCCAAAATTCCATGGGGCCCTGTTTATGCTATCAACCAGATGAATTCCTTTTTATTTCAGAACTGAGAGCAGAGGTTGAAATTATTGAGCAGATGAGCAGCAGCAGTGGAAGCAGCTCATCGGATTCAGAAAGCTCATCTGGGAGTGAAGATGAAAGCTCAAGCAGCGAGGGGGAAGAGCCAGCACATGTTTCGCCTTCCCAGCCACCACACCAGCAGTACAACAACAGGAATGCTGTTGCTAACGGCACCAGCAGGCCACAAGGAAGCAATCAGCTCATGAACACGCTCCGTAAGTAAATGCTTGTGTCTTACCACTGGTGAAAGCTGATTATGAGCACTCATTTACTTAGCATGTTAGGCTAACTTCATGAAATGCCTTTTGCCAAGTAGTAGTCCCAGGGAGTTGCACTGGCTGAAATACTTGAGCAGATTTATGAACAGGGGCTGAGACTTGACTGAAGGTGTGGAAAGCTTGTGGGCATCAGTGCATTGGCCCCCATTGGCCCTGTTGGGTCTTGATTCAGGCCTGCAAGTAGCTGCTGGTGTGGGAGGATCGGCTGCACTGGAGGATGGGAATTATATTCATGTAAATGCACAGATTAAATGGAAATAGTGGGGTTGACACATGTCAGTTAAAGATGTGTAAAGAACTCTGAAGAGCACAAGACTGTCCTGGGTTCCTAAGTGCAGTCTCTGTGGTCTTGAGCATTGCTTTGTCAGCATATTTATTGTGTTGGTCTCAGCTGTATTTTCACAAATACCACATTTTGAAGGGAAATTTAAATTAAAATTATGTTAAAACAGTACAGCTATGATGTTGCAAGCATTAATCAGTACAAGCTCACTTCACCCTTTAAAAAGTGTCAGAAGTATTTTTAAAGCACGGTTCTGTCCCAAGAGACTCTCTCTGGGGACATGGCATGCATCTGTGTTGCTCTTTCCTTAGGCTACATCAGGTGTATTCTAACTCGGTGGAGTTAAAATATTGCATTTGCAATTACTGTAAATTGTTCTTAATTCCTCCTGAGGCATGTTTGCACACATCTCTTGGCGCCCATTCATAGAGAACTGGTGGAGTCTGAATACAGATATGTGTAGGGTTTCCAGCTTTGAGAAAATAAGTATAGTGTACAGACCATTCTGAAATGCCCTGCTGGAGGACTTAGAGGCCTCTCAGTCTTCCTGCCATTAATGAAGGACTAAGTGAAAACCAAAGTTCAACAAGGTCATTAGGACTGTGTCCATTTCCCTGTTTCTGGTTGTGAGCAGCCTCCTGCTTCTCCATGACAATACTGCATGGGTTTAAGGATCTGAAGCCTCTGACTGCAGGAGAATCTGGGAACTACAAGGGTAGCTCCTCTCTTCATTCAATGCTTTTTGCCTTTGGGTTTAAAATACTTTTGCTGGGGGGAGACTCATCTCTGACTCATGTTCCTGTCTTGCAAAAGGGAGGAGGAGATGAGAAATCCAGGGCATAGCACTTGCATAGATGGCCTGCAGCTGATTTGAAAGGGAGGGCCATAGGAGAATGCTGGAAGAGTTAGGTTCAATTATCTCAACACAAACATGATTCTTGCCCCTATTAATCCCCTCCACCTCACCAAATCACAATTGCTTTGCAAAACAGGATCAGAGCCAGTAGGTTTGATCTGTATCCTGGCTTTTCACCTGATCTCTGCACTTTGCAGAGGAGCCTTCACCGTCACAGCACGCATCAGCTTAGTTCAGCCTTGAGTTGTGATGACTTTAACAGTCCTTTTGGTTTATTGACATGTGGAGGCCTTGCCTTGGCTACCCAAATGGCCTTAAAAAAAAAAAAATAAATTTGTTTTTAAACAGTAAAGAAAGCCAAGGAATTCCCCAGTGCCTTGTCCCAGACCCATATATGGGAACTTGGGTGGGTGGAGGCTATGGAATGCTTTCTGCAGCTGCTAGCATGGAGAGGGCAGTTGTCCCACCAGGGGGCACCTTTGGTGGCTCTGGAGACAAGGATGCTTGGTTTGGCCTGGATCCAGCTGTGTATTAGCCCCATGCAGCTCTTGATGTTCTTGGACAGTTTGATTAAAGCATAGATGATGTTTGCATTCATTTCATGTGTTATTCTTATTTAAATCTTCCAGCGTAAATGTGACTGTTCTTTGGTTTGATTGCCATGAAATGTGAATTAACGCCTACTCACTAGTTGTGTTTTGTTGGTTTTTGTTTTCCATAGGAAATGACTTGCAGTTGAGTGAGTCTGGGAGTGACAGTGATGACTAGAGGCTGCGCTTTTGCTGTTTCTGTTCCATATACATGAAGAACTAATTTACCTGAAGTGATCCTATTGCTTATGAAGAGGAGCTGGCACAGCGGTAGTTCCATGTGTGGAATTTTAATAGAAGAAATGCATAGCCCTACAAAATAGCAGATGTTGAGGACTGTTTTACTGTGTGAATTACATGTATATATTGTGTATATTCTTATTCTGTTAAAGCTTTGAATAGATATGTACAGTGGGTGAACCAATGTTCCTGTCTGCCATGTGTAAGTTTAACATGTAACTGTATGAGGTCATCTAAAAATTTCTTTTTTGTAGATGTTCAGCGCATCATGACTTTGTCAGGGGACTTCTGTATATAGTGTGAGCATGTGCCTACAGTGAGTTCAAAAAAAATCATGCAGGAGTTAGTGTGTGCACTGAAGTGGGACTGCCATAAATTAAGTTTCAATACTAAATTGATTTCTTTGGTTGGGACTTTTCTAATACCTTTTTATTGCTATTTTTGGTTGATTTAATAGACTGACTTTTAAACAGTTGGAAAATAGGAATGATTAAACCATGTTCATCACAAACCTTGCTGCACCAGTGCCTTATAAGCAGGTTTTTTTAATAATGCTTCAATTCCTGCCACCTTCCCTGTAGGGAGCAATACTGAAACCTTCTCAGATTGCTTCTGCAAGCAAGAGCTGTGTGTCACATACAGCCTCTGTGCTCTGAGGGCAGCAATGACTCTAGCAAGACAAAGGATACACATCAATCACCTAAACTCATCCGAGTAAGAATCAGATCAGCATTCTCTTTAGAAACTGGAAGGTCTCATTTAACTCAGACATTCAGACCTAGTCTTCAGAAATACTTACAAGCCCAACTACTTGTGACATTGCAACACCACAAATGCAAATTATTTGACTTACTGAAATTCTAAGAGTAGAGGCCTCTTTACAGTTTCCTAGAGAATGCAAAAAGAGGTGGCTGAACAAGTAGCCATGAAACAGCAGAAGTCTCTCTCCCACCACAGTTGTCAAGGTAGACTTAGTCCATAATGTTCATTGGACAAGACCTCTGTGCTTGGCAGGAGTACACAGAACATGAAACATTTGCCTAGGGTGAAATTCACCTCTGTTTAAAGGGGGTTTAAAGGGTGCTTAGTTGGATTATCAATTAACTTTTTTTCTCACATGGAAAATGAGTGCCATAGGCAGCCTCTTAGAGCTTGAACACCAGGGTGACTTCTTAAAATTAAAATTCTGCTGACATAGGACAACTTGCACCATAGTTGTGGTGTAATTCTGGGGAATGGGAAGCTGAATCAGATGCCTCTCCATTCTCAGGTGTCTGCTTTGCACTGCTCTCATCTGTTAGTTTGTGTTTTAACTCCTGTTTGTTTACTGAGCTCTGTCCTTTTTTTAACATATTGAAGAGCAAGGGGACATTTGAAGGGAGATTTTATTAAATGGTTTATTTTTTTGCATTAGATACATATTTAGGCATATTTTTGCATTATTGTACATACATTCAAAAATACTTGGTTTTTTTAAAGTGTTTTGTGATGCAGGTATGTATTTTAATGGACAATTATGAAATATACTTGATGAAAAGCTACAGTTGCTCTTCTTTTTTTTTCTTTTCTCTTTTCCTATTCCTCATGTAACAGTAAAAATGGTCTGTTTTAACAAGCTTGTACCAATTTGGGATTTCACACTTTGGTACAGGAGATCTGCATGGTATGGTTTGCAGTCTAATAAATGTTAATGCTGTTCCTGACTCTCCCCCAGCTGAATAATGCAAGGAGACATTTTTCTGGTGCCATTTCCCCATTACTGGGGCGAATGCCTGAGTTCTGTTGATACTATTTGCACTCAAATGGAAAAGCAGCCAAGTGCAGCATTTTCATTGCTTACCATCCACTGCCTTCTCATGTGCTCTAAAATCCAGGACATGTCATAGGAAGTTTATTAATTATGTGTAAATAAAAGATACGAAACTTAGAAATAGAGAGTAAGATAGCACCAGGCTACATTGATTTGAATCGCTGCTTTAATTGCTGATTAGATCAGCAGTTGGGAAAGCTTCATTCAGGTAATCGATTTCTGCCTTGTTTTTGTGCTCTAGGCCATGTTTTCATGCTCATCCCTCCCTGACAGATTTCCCCCCCCACCCCTGTGTTTGTTGGTAACCAAATTAACATTTTCACACAACTGCACCACTATTAAAGTCTGTTTGGCCCATCATCTCAAGGGTGGCCTGCTGTTCATGGGTTATTTATGTGCCCTTTTCCACACCCAGGTGAGCAACCACAGCCTGCTGGAGGGTGTGAGCAGCCCTTCCCTCCCTGCCATTGTCCCAGACACCCTGGCATCTCCTGCCTGAGGAGTCCTCTGGCATCTCCACCCTTCCCACAGTTCTCAGCTGCTAGGAATGTATTTTGTGAAGGTGAACCATGCAGTAGGCAACTTCTAAGACCAGAAGACATGGCTGCCACCGGCAGCAGCAATATATTGATTTTGTCTGAATATACATGTGTGTTTTAAAGCCATTGTGAGCCTGACACTTTGATTGAGGCCCTTGAAATTTTGTTTCATGTATTAAGAGACACTAAACATTGTCTGTCTGTTCCTATTAGGTGCCTGTTCATTGGTCCATAATTTGCAGTAAGTTTCATTTGGATGGAAAATGGAATCCAAGCAATTATTTAGAATTTTCTTAATTAGTTAGCAATATATTTAACATGCTGGAGAAATAAGATGACTAAAATGTTTTGATTAAGCCTGTTAACGAAATAAATTTTTCCTGATTATTCATGGTAGGTTCTAATCCTGCAGGATTTTAGCACTAGCACATCTTACCACCACACAGTGTTTTTTCCACATAAAGCAGGAAAGTCTTTTATATGCCAGTTAGTTAAAATGTGGATTAACAGTGTATGTGAAGTACAGTTAAGAGAATGAACTGAAACTAAGGATTTCTTTGCATTCATGGAGAACTGCCTGCTGGCTATGGCAGGGTGAGCAGTTCAAGGCAGCTTTGGTTTTTGACAGTTTCTTCTGTTCATTGACTTCATCTGTTTCAGTGGTTTGGCTTTCCTTAAACTTCATCAGCAAACATGGCCTGCTTATGACTACTCATAACTAGAATTGCTGAAGGAGTAATAAAAAATAATGATTTGATTTAAGTAGATTGTCACAATTTCAAATATTGTTACAAATTTTTTTTTCCCCCCATAAAAACGCTTGGTTTCCAAAGGGATAAATGCAGTCATGTGCTTGTCTGGGTGGGATGTCTTAAAATACAATTGCAGCAATGCCTAAGCTCATGTTTCAGGTTTTAGTCATGTGCAGAAAAACTTCCACCTCTGCCCTTGTTCCAGCCCCAAGGGCTGACCAGCCCTGCCAGCAGGCACAGCTTGAGTCATTCCAGCTAAACCACAGGAACAGCCACCTCCAGGCAAAAGGTATCCCAGTCCCCTGATGACAGTCACATGTGTAAGAGCGGGTGGCACTGCCCTTTCTTGTTCCACCGAAGCATTCCCCTCCTCTCACAAGTCTTGGCTGAACTGATTTTGTGGAGAAGGCAGACTGATGGAAAAAGGTTTTTCTTCAGCATGTCTTGGAATAGCTCTGCGTTTGACTGTGGGTAGTACATCTATTTTGAAGATGCTCTGCCTTAGTTGATTTGCACAGTTTCCTGTATTATAGACTACATATAGGCCTGCTTATAGATATGTATAAAAAAAAGTTTGATGTGCCAAGCTTTACAGGTTTTTTTTTTCTCCTTTGAAGTCCATTTACTTGAGTTGTCAAAAAAACACAAAAAAGTTCAACAATCTTTTGCACATCTTTTTTTTTTTTTTTCCCCATTTGAAAACTAAGAGAAACATAGCCTGGAAACACATGTGTTGGAAAGCACTTATTTTCAGTAACTGCCTATGCTTCATTATTCAGTGTGCTAGCTGCTGAGTCAGAGAGATCCTGTGGAAAACACAGCTGCCCAGGAATGGGCATCTTTATGGGATGAAGGCTTCTGATGATAGCTTAGTTTGTTATAGTTAGTTATATCCACACAAATAAGTGTGCTATCAAAAGGAAAAGAGTACTGCTGACACTTACCTCACAAACAAAAGCTGCCATGTTGGGGACAGATGAACTAGAAGTTGTTGGTCCTACACCCAAACCCTGTTCTCAGAAGATAAGATGATCAACAAAACTAATAGTCAGGCAATAGCTGCCTCTGGTTTATGTGAGAAGGGTGTGTATATAAATGGAAAAGTCTCTATTTAGCTGTTGCTTCCTATTCCCACTGCTTACACTCCCTTCCTTTCTTTCTTTTGTAATTCCATTACTTCTAGCATAGTTATGCTTTCTGCTGCCAAAAAATTCTGCAGGAATTTACAGGAAAGGGGTAGGTGTTGAAATGTTACAAATGCACTGGCTTTATTCACCCTTGCTCTAAATTTACTGTAAAGGACAAAAACCTTGTGAATGGACACATCTTCTTCCTCTCTTCCTTGTACTTCGCCTTCATTAGGACTAAACAGTATTCCTTTGGACAAGGGAAAGAAAGAGCAAGATGACAGAGGGTGAAAGACCTCAAGCTGATGCTGCATATGTTGAGGATGCTGTCATGGAGCCATGGCCTGAGCTAGCCTGACTTGATCTCAGACCATTGTTGTAAACTGAACACAAAATTCATTCCTACCATTGCCCTGTGGCTGGGAGGAGTGGAGGCTGGAGAAAAATTAGGTTAAAAATACCTTGTTAAAGGGATTTATGCAAGTTTTGAGGGGATGATTTGCCTTGCTAAGTTTTGTCTAGCTCTGTCAGTGAGTTTTTGTGTGCCCTGTGTAGTGGGGGTACCAACACTTCCCTAACTTTTTAGGCAGATGCTGGTGGAAGCAGGGACTGAAGTAAGCCTGACATGTTTTGTTTTTCTGTGTGCTGCTGGATTTTGTTCAACTGCATGCTTTTTAAATGGCACTGACGACTAAATGAGACAATTGATGGGATATCTCAGAAGGAATTACATGAACCTAACTTGAAACCCCACAGAACCTGTAGCTTCTGGTACCTCAGACTGAGATTTTAATTCTCATAAAATTTTGTAAAAATAGGGCTTTGTGAAGGGCAGAGTGTAAAAATGCACTAAATATCATGTGGAAGGTTTTACATTAAAACTTTGAACTGTGTTTCTTCCCAGACCAGCTAGCTTTGTTGTAGGATGTTGCGTGAAAGTCTTTGAGGCACACTTATACAGGGTCAGCTCTGAAGGAAAATATGCCCTGCGTGCTGCCAGTAAGGTATAATTGTCTGCTCCTTTGCCACCCCAGTCAGCCCAAAAATTCTTCCATCACCCCTCCATAACTTGGGAATTGGCTTTTTCCTCCATAGCTCTGACACCTCCTTAATATTTTCCTACTGCCAGACATTAACAATGTAACAAAACTGAACAAGCACCTGCTCAGCAAAAAAGCTATCAAGTACCTCAGTGAGCATCAAGGGTTTTACCCCAGTGCTTCAAATAAGTGTCAAGATTGTGATAGTCTGCCAAGAACACAGTGATATGAGCCCTGCATGCTCATGACACATCACAAAGATGACAATAAATTGTGTAAGTGTGTGGGACATGAATCAGAATGGTCAATTACACTGGAGCCACAGGCTGTGCCATGTGTGCACTGGAAAGCTGGATGGGAGGAGATGTTTAAGAGTGATTTGCACAGAGGAGATGACAGCAGGGCCATTGATGGAGCTCAGGTGGAGAGTACACAAAGGTGAGAGACCATCCAGCGATGGCAGCCACAGTGTTCTGTCAGCTGAGTCAAACCATAGCCTCATAGCAGCCCAGCACAACCAAGGTGAGAGGTCACCTCTATGATGGAGAAGCTTTGAATGCCCTGAGAATTACTGGTAGCTGTCACCCTCTCCTTCATGATGTAAGTGTTATATTTAGGTATGCAGTCATTGCAATTAGGGAAGAGAGACAGTTATTTGGGTCTGGGTGCTGGAAAGTGATGGCAGAAGGAAAGGGTAGGGATGGAGGTCACTCAGCAGCTGCAGGATGTGGTGGTTTCCTACTCTTTTCAAAGTGGAGCTAGTGAGTCTTAAGACAAAGGACATCACAAGTTCCCACTGGGAGTAAAGATTCTGATTGAGCCAGACCCCAGGAAGTGATTTCCATACCCAGATCTGTTAAAACCCTGTCTTACTCCAAATTAATTTTTCAGGTTTATGCAAGACACTAAGATGCTTTACCTCAGAAACAGAGCCATATTTTTCTTCCATACTACTGAGGCTGGACTCAACATCATAAACAAGGTGGTGTAAACTGGAAGATAAAGCCCCTGATTAACCATTAGCCAGTCAAAATACCAAGCTTGGTGGTTAATTAATCCAGCCACTGAACTCACCTCCCAAATGCTATCAAGAGATTTCAAGCTGCAATAAATATACTGCAGCTGTGTCTGTGCTAGCAAGAAGTACAGCCTGGGAGCAGATCCATAATTCAGGAGAGTGCTGAGATTGCAGTGTGCACGCTGTCCGCCTTTCACCTGAGAGGAAGCCACCTCTTGTGCCCTCTTCATGATGCAAACCACAGCAGGGTAAGTAGGGATGATTGGGGCATTCACTTTGGAAGTGCTCTCCTGACCTGGGCTAACTACTAATGTGTAGGCACATTGCGTGAACTGGCCCCATTCCAGCTTCTCTGCAAAAATACTGGGATAGGAAACACATTAAGAAATACTGCTTAATCCCAGAAGCATAATATTAGGCCTTATGGAGACATTTGTGGTATTGCATTAATATATGAATCATACTGAATAATAATAACACAGGATCAAATACCTAAGACAGCCTTTCCTTTTAAAAAAATCTTTTTCCACATGAGAAACTCATATTTTCACAAGCTCTAAGGCATGAACAGTATTTCTAATTAATACACACAAATCTCCATCTTATAAGGTGCTAAGTGACTATGCCAAATCAAAAGGAAGGCTGTCAGCAGCACAGCTAGGACCGGGCTCCAGACTTTCCCACCTAATCCTATCAGCAGCCTAATGCCCATGACATCAGCACAGGGCTTGCCCATGCAGGAAGACGTCCCAAGAGACGGAGGCTGTTTGCTTTTAGAAGCTTAGGCTAACCTTGGAAAGGAGGGCAGCTTTCTTTTCCATGGGGTGTTGACCTGGCCAATGTCATTGCTGTCACTGCCCGTGCTCAGTTTTTCACTACTCTTCTCCTAAAGCAAGTGGCCGTGTCAGAAATAAGGGGTGCTTCCAGCATCACTGTGGACTTTACAGAGCAATTGCAGCAGAAGTTAGGGCAAGGTTGGGCCAGTGCTGCGCTTGGGAAAAGACCCGCAGGGTATGATGTGCCAGATACTGCCCTATCTGTGTCAGTTCACACCAGTGCTCGTAGCAGTATCTTCTTTTTTCCCCTCGTAGACAATACAGTCAATTTTCTTCTGCTTCTCCCTCCTCTAGAAGGAAAGTAAATCGCTGCAGTTAAAATCATAAGTCCTCATAAAAACCTGCTTGTGCCCAGAAAGCTAAGTATCAGAGCTTGCCTAAAGCTTAAGAAGAAGTGGCATCTTTTTCAATAAATTTACATCTCTAAATAGATGATAAGTGTTGAATCAATTTCCATATGTTAAAATAGCAGAGCATTAAGGATTCTGGCACTTCAAGCAATCAACTAATTTGCGACTATTATGAGAATATCTTTTATATTAGTAGAGCAATTCATCTGAAAATCAGGGACAGTCTGCAGCTCTGTGCCCTCTCAATACCATAAAGGATCACACACTGACAAAAAAAATCCTGTTTGTTTGCCTGAAGAGATTATGCCTTATGACATTCAGGTCTTTAAAAAGTCACCTTTTGGCTCTTAATAAGCCAATTCATAATGTCTCCCCCACCTGGCTTTCCTGGCTACGGTCTGCTCATGAATACGCAGATCCAGCAATAAACAAGAGTGTTGGCAGATACTTCCCGGTGAAAAAGGCAGGAACTGTGATGTACCAGCTTCTGTGTCCAAAAAAGATGCAAGAGCAGAAGCTATCCAGTGCTCTGCTCCCAATTTCTTCCATCCCTGTATCCAGTCTGGGCTCACTAAGCCTCATGTCTGGCCATGTTGGCTGCTTGCTTGCTGAGCAAGCCCTAAACAAAGTTCACAGCTCCTCATTCCTACCATTGTGTCAGTGTCTGAAATATACTGTTCCCAAAAGGATGCAGAATGTTAAATGTGTATGCAGCCTAAGCTTCAGAAAGCTTCAAAGAAAATCCACTTCATTCAACATCAGCTGGTGTTGGTTTTACCAGCATGTGGCAGGGTGAGGGCTTTCTACCAGGCTTTGAGGGTCAGAATAAAGGGAAGATGGATGGAAAACTTCAGGTGAAGGGATCCACAGTTAATCCAGCCTCGTATCAGCCTCCACTTGCTGAGCCATCAAATATTTCCATCCTATTCTAGCGCTCTGTTCACAAATGTAACATTGCTAACAAGTGCATGGCACTATCAAACCAGTGGAGGGACACTGTGCTGTTCCTGCACAGCACCCAGCAATGTGGTGTGATACTGCTGGCCTGGATGTCAACAGCAACATAGATTTCAAAAACACCTGCCTGCAAGACCAAGAAGATGACAGTACAGCAGTATATTCTCCCTCACATTTAACACATGATCTTCCTATTCCTAAAAAGCAGGGACTAGGAGGAGAACTGATGCAGGGGTTATTTGATGCCTTTTAAAAATTTAAGCTCATATTTTGGAGCTGGCAATGCCACCAGGGAAAGCTGCTAATTAAGCAAGTGGATTTTTCATAGCCCAGATCTTCATCATATTTATGTGTTAAAGTTCTTACTGCCAAAGCAATAGGATGTTCAACCACTGACTTCAAAAGGAGGATTTGTGGGAGCAGCAGGGTCTTTATTCTATATAGATTGCTAACTAACATTATAATTTAATTGAGAAACTGTGCATTTCTAACTCACTTTCCCTTTACAACATGTTCTTGGATTGGATTATTCCTCAAAGTTTTCTTGCTCTTTCCTCAACTCCATTTACCATTGGGTTAAAAAAAAAAAATAAGCAAGGGAACCCAAACCAAAAGAGGACAGCCACAGCTGTGCTCCTCATGATAGACAAGATAAACACAGACTGCTGTCTGGAACTGAGTATCCTCAGGAGCAGGAAAGTAAGGTGGGGAAACAATTCGCAAGATACCAACATGTTGGCTCCTGGACTCCAGCCTAGAACTGATCTGTTGGCCAACAGTCACTCAGCTTGAGTCCCTGGAACAGCACCATGTAATGATGTTAAAGCCTCAGTGGAAATGCTGTGAGGGTGCAAGCACCACTGGAAGCCCTGCATGGACCAGGCTTTTGCAGGGACAGCTCTTTCAGCACCTCTCTCAAGCAAGTGCAAGTGTCAGGGACACGCTGGATGTGTGAAAAGCGTGTTGTGAACGAACCAGTACTGATATCAAAAAGAAATATTTTAAAAGGTCCATGGTATAAAGGTCTATGAAGGGTTCTTCATGAAGGGACCAACCCCCCTCATCTATTTTATTTCCCGTAGACTTTCTTGATACTTTTGTTTGCTGGATGAAGGGAACTAGTCCTTCCTTAGGAGACCAAACTGTGGATACAGTGTAGACATGCAAGAGAACAAGCTGACACAGCACAGCAGCTAAGGGTATATCTCTTATAATTTACTGGAGCTCACCCTCCTGACCTTTCTGGATTTGGATCAGCAGGGAGGGTGGGTAATGAGGGCTGCAGAAGGGCAGTCGGGTTCTTACAGCTGGTCAGGCGAATTAATGTGAATTGCTTGGCAGTTCACCAAAAGCAGACCAATGAGGGCACTTCATCAGAAAAAAAGGAGAAAAAAAAATCTTGAAGGTGGCCAGTCCATGAGCGGAATTTGTCAGATTTCTAACCCACTGTAGAGGAGAACAGTGGCTCAGTGTTTCAGAGAGACACCACAGCTGCAGGCAAGTTGTGTTAGTCTGACACATTTCAGAAACCCTTCTGCTATTCCACCTTCCGCAGCTTCCTGCTTTGCCTTCCCTACATGTTTTTTCCCAGTGTCATTGCATCCAGAGGGAGCAGAGAAATAGTAAACACCTAGCAAGGTACTCTGCCCTTCCTTAGCCTTCTAGACCACACTCATCACCAGCCATTGCAGAGTCAAGGGCTTTTGTGAAGGTAACTCCTGACAGCCAGGTACTTTGAAAACCTTCCCCTCCACACTTCCTCCAATCAAGAGGCAATGCAAGTCCATGCAAATGGCAGAAAATTGGTTTATCCACTCAGCTCTCATGTTGACACTCTCACCTGACACTTTAATTTCTGTGGAGGCAGAAACCTGTTCTGTGTAGAACCTGCAAAAACCAGCAGTCACCTGTAAAATGCTGATATTTTAATTTTTGTTCCAACTAGCTTGGCTATGGCAATGCACGTGCTCTCCTTTCCTAATGCTCTCCATATGTTCTTCAAAGTGAAATTACTTTTCTGGCTGGTCATAGCTACTGGCTACTGACAAGCCTCTGAAACGATCTAGCAATGTTTCCCTGCCCTATCTAGGGCTTGGATCAGGGCAGGGGAAAGCATCAGAGCTGCTGAGTTCCAGAAGGAGATGGAAACAGAAGTGGATCCCCTCAGGATAGGGGGAAACTACTTTCCCTCTGTTTTTTCCTCTGTAAACCATCTTTGCCACAACAGACAGCTCCCTGACCTGCCCCACTCCCCCTTATCTCCCTAGAAGGTACTTGCCTCCCTTTTGTGGGGCATGGATGATCATGAGCATTTGAAACAAGTAGAAGAAAAACCATGTGTGTGATTTCAGTATGCACTATTCCAGAAAAGCTCAGGCATTGTACAGCACTGTTGGCCATCTCCTCATCTCATCAAAGCAGCAATTGGTGTTTCTGATTTTGACCTGCAGAGAGGCATAAGGGTGTCATGAGCATTGCACCTGCCTCGCATCCGTGTGTCCATCCCTCAGCCCCCAGCATCAGCACAATGGTCAGGGCCACTGAGCCTGGCTTGCTCTGCAAACAGCACTTCTGCATTGCCAAAATCACTACCCTTTACCAGACTGTTTTTATAACCTGCTTTAGGGGTACAGGTGTTAGAGCAAAGAGATTCATCACATGTAAATAAACAAATAATCACATCTGTCTGGTTTGAATGGCTGCACCCTCAAATGTGACACAGGCTTTTGCAGTGCATGCTGCAATAAGATATTTAAAGTCTCATTTGAAACCTGTCAGCTTCCCTACTCCACAGAAGGGAGATAACAAACACCACATACTTCAAAGTGATGTTCTAAGGACTGAAAAGATGTTCATGTGGGGCTTTGAAAATGCACATAATGCACTCAGTTAACACTGAGACCCTATTTATTTGAAATTGTGCCTATTTGCAACTCAGCCTTGACCTCCCCTTGCTGCTTTGGGCCAAGGCACTGCTGGAGAGGAGGACACGGCTGCCTGGCTGTCCACCTTGGGAGACCCCAAACCCAATGGTCCCAGCAGCGATAGGAAACGCCAAGGCTTCACTCCCACCACCATGTCCTCACCCAATGCCCAATACCCAAATACCCATTGCCCAATACTCAAAGCATGGTCTTTGGAGAGAATACAAAACAAAGCCAGATCTCCGGGAAGCACAAAGGGACAGTGGGATTGGGATTGACTTTAGTAGCTGAGCCCTGTGGCAGGGGAGATACCTACCCAAGTGGTTGCAGGCAAGCTATAAATGTCACATATTAGGAGAAAAGATTATTCCATGTCCTATTTTTATGCTAACTACTTAAATGCATTTGGAAAGGAAAACACCAAATACCCAACGATGAAAGAATATTAAAGTTGAAAAGTCCTGCATGGCACCGACAGTTCTGCCAACACCTGGAACCCTGACAGCCTGCGGAAACGTTTGGTTTTCTGCAGGACCCCTGGCTTCTTTAGGAAGTGGCGAGAGGTTTAGGACTTCCTTTCCAGCTTTTCAGGACTCACTGCTCCAGCCACAGGCTGTCTGCAGAGCTGCAGGCCTTCCACAGGTATCCCACACAGCGAGTGTTTTGCAGGTATTACTGCACTCACCTCCCCAGACTTATGCAGTAGGTAGGAGACTGATGTTGCCTCATTTTGCCTTGGAAAAGAGATATGTGCCAGGACCAGGATAAGTACCTACAAGGGCATACCCGGATTCTGAAATTTGAGGCACCTAGACCAGGAGTTTTGTAACACTGGTAATTTTTACCATGTTTTGCACATTCAGAGCACAGCTCCAAGTGTAATGAAGAGTATTCAGCGCTTGTCACTCCAAGAGCACCCAAAGAATAAGGGCATTATCCAAAATACCTGTGCAGAATAAATGAAAAATCCTTTGGTGGGAAAACCAGCAAGCACTCACATGCCACCGTGCATAAAAGAGCTGAGTTACAGTTGCACAAGCATTCTTGTTGTTGGGGTTTCCTGATACCTCAGTGCTCAGCTGCAACACCAGTGGAGGATTTTCTCTGTGGTACCATCAGCACGGAGTTCTGCTGCACCCACGCCCACATCTGTGACAAGCCAGTGGCAGGAGACAGTGACCGTGGGGCTGAACACAGCAGCGAGGGTGCCCCAGGTCAGCCGGAGGCAGTGGCAATGTGTCCTTGCCGCAGCTTTGCTGGTGCTGCCATGCTCAGTCACATTTTCTCTGCAGCTTAGCATCACAGAATCGTTATTGCCACCGTGCTGTAACCGAGCCAACCTCAGGGTCATTAAGGTCGGAAAAGACCTCTGGTGACCTCACCATTATTTTGCAGTGGCGGAATGATTTATGCACCAAGTGATACATAGGACGCGAGTGTTTGATGTGTGACACTGACCCCGTCAGCTGGGCTTTTGGTACCTGCCCTGGGAATGCAGTGGAACCCCACTCAGGAGACCAGAAACAGCTGCTGGTCTGTTTCAGAAGTCAGTGTTCTCTTTGTCCTTGCAAATTTTTCTGCCCACTGCCACATACGAGTTCTGTGCTTCCTGTTCACCTCTATGAATCCCTGGGCTTCCCACTGAAAACCCACCCAGGCCTGTAAGGATTTGTTTTCTTTTGAAGCACAGTGCACACCAGTTAAAATCTAAATCCCTTTATAAATGCAGATCAGCTCTTACATCTCCTATGCCTTGGCTGGACATATAGATAATCACTTGGGATGAGCTTGGAAGAGTAGCGTGAACCTCACTGCAAGCCCACAGATCCACGGTAACGGGACACTGGGTCAGGGGGAACCTCCGTAAAGCTTTTTGATGCCACGGGGTGATTCTGTCTGTATTTGGACAGCCCAACAGCCCACATCGGGGTGGCTCCCACAGAACCCGGCGCAGGGAGTACCCGTGTGCTCAGCACAATGGGTGCTGCCGAGATTCCGGCCCAGTTCTGGGAACAGGGATGGGAAGCGGCGAGGCGAGGCACGGTCTCGCCGAAAGCGCCTTCGTGCGTGGGGCTTTCCTTTTTTCCTTTTTTTTTTTTTTCTTTTTTTCCCCCTCTCCCCCAAGTTGCCAGAAGGCGTCGAATCAATTGTCTGCGGCGAATTCCAGCGGGGCCGGTGCCGGGCGCCGCGCGCGGGTCGCGAGGCGCGGCGCGGGGGGCGGGAGGGGCGGCGCGCGGGGCGGGCGCGGGGCGGCGCGAGGAGCGGGCGGCGCGGGGGACGCGGGCGGGAGGCGGCGGCGGCGGCGGCGGCGGCGGGGTCGGCGATGGCTTTCGAGGCGCTGGCGGAGGCGGCGGAGCGATGGTGCGCCCGCACGCCCTTCCAGCTCATCGCCGCCGAGGAGACGGAGCGGCGCATGGACTTCTACGCCGAGCCCGGCGTCTCCTTCTACGTGCTGTGCCCCGAGGCCGCCTGCGGCGACAATTTCGTGAGTGCCCCGTGAGGGGATCGGGGGTCGCGGGCGTGCGGGGCACCCCCCGCGCCCGTGCGTGGACGCGCGGGGAGCCCTCGCGCCTCTCCGGGACGCTCCGTCCGTGCGGATCCCGGGAGCCCTGAGGGAGCACCCGAGGGGGAGCGCCGGGGGGGCGGAGGACGCGGCCGTGCCCCGGAGGGAGGGATGCGGTGATGGAGGGCGGTGGGGCCGGGGGCCGGGGGGATCCTCCCACGAGCTGCAAAATGGAGTCCGCTGCCGGTGGGGGGCGGCCCCGCGGGCAGGGCTGCGGGCAGGGACACCCCACCCCCCTCTTCCCCATCACCCGGCCCGGGGTGGCTGCGGGCTCCGGGCGGGCGGGGAGGAGCGGTGCGGGCCCCCCCGCCTGCCCCGCGCCCCGCGGGGGTAGCAGCTGCCGCTCCCCCCGCGGCCCCTCCATCCTCCCGGGATGCCGGGGCTGGGGCACGGCGCGGGGACGGGAGGACTGGCAGGGCTGTCACGGGAAATGGAGAATGGGCAGGAATAAAATGGAGTCAGGATGACAGGAGGGCCGCGCCCCCCCCGCCGCTCCCCCGGGCCCGCCGCGGGATCCGTGCAGGTGCCGGCCGGGCGCCCCCGCCCCGCCGCCCCTCGCGGAGTTCAGCGCCGAGTTTGTGCGGGAAACCCTCCGGCACCACAACCACCTGGCTTTGGGAAGGGTCAGGGGGTGCTTTCCCCCTCGGCCAGACCCTCCCGGTGGCGGGCAGAAGTGCAGGAAGAGTCGTGGAAAAGCGGCACCTGGCCACGGGGTTTGTCAGCTGCCTAGTGCCAGTTAACTTCAATGAAAGGATTTTCGTTTGCTTATTTTAACGGAACAGCTCCTAGCACCATTATTGTAGGAATGTTGTAGGTTCTTCCTTTCACGGAACAAGTTTCATCCCTCCTCTTGCTTGACAAAATGTTCCCTAATTCCCTTTCCAACAGGTAAGTGCAGAGTGAGCCCATTTGACAGATGGGTCTATGGAAACAAAGAGCAGTGGAGTGACTTCTCCAGGGCCACAGATCCCAGCGAGCAGGACATTTATTTGTTTATTGTGTCAAGGAGATGGTGATGCTGAATTATGAAAGAAGTTATCTGGAGTTTAGTTACACATCTGCCCAGAGATTCATGAGACATTCAGATGTATCTCTTCAGGGCCATCTCAGGGTGTGGATTCTCTCAGTCCTCTGTGGGAATAGCTCTGCATGTCTGTCTTCCCAGCACCTCTGAACCTGCCAGACCCTGGTGCTCATTCCTCTCTGGAGATGCCTGTGCCCAGAAAGGGTCATGCCTGCAGCACTCCTAAACAGGGATATGTATGAATCCAGTGCAGCACTAGGCTAAAACTGTGGTTGGACACTAACAATATTGGAAATTGCAAAGAAAGTCCATTTATTTTCCTTAGACATGTATTGTTGTTTCTTTATACACTGCTCAATAATTGAGTGAACTCTTTCATACAAAGTCTAGTCAACTTCAAAAAAAAATCTTAAGCAGCTTCAGACCCTATTCCAATGCTGGCGCTTTTTTTTTTTTTTTTTTTTTGCATTTGAAGTCACATTTTCCCTTTAATTTGAAAATATTTTCATTCCAGGGGTGGTGTGAGAAGAGCTCCCTGCTCAGAGTCACCACTAGTAAAACAAAGGGCTAGCTCCTGTCAAAACTGGAACATAAGCAGTGGAAAACTAGAAGTGGTGTTTTCTTCTGTCTTTTCTAGCCTTATTAGTTGAGTCACTTCTTGTAATGATAATACTTTTAAGGCAGATAGGTGTCATTCTTAAGTATTTTTATTTAAAGAGATGGTGTTTCTTTAATTTGATTAAGACCCACTAACAATTAGATTCTCCAGCATCCTGTTTCCTTCTCCTAGTGCACTGTGGGATTTAATTTCTGCTCCCAACCTGATTATCTTGTTTTTTTGCAGTCTCTTTCCTTTTTTTTTAATGTTTCAGAATATAACTTTGCTTTCTATGTGCAATAACAGGCTAAAGTTTATTTTAAGGAGACTTAATACAAGCCAAGGGACTAATTATCATTTGCACTTTAAGCCTTGTTGCATGGCTCCTTTAACACAGTGTGGAGTGTGAGAGTGAGTAAGTATAAACAGAATTCACAGTGACACACTTTTTACAGCCTTCTTGCACCCTGTGCCTCTTATAAAGGAGCCTCACATTTAATAAGCATCTGGTGTCTGGTATTCTTGTTCTTTCTTTACGTCTTCATTTCATAATGATGCGACTTAAAAAGCTATGTAGGAGGTGCCAGAGAATTCCATGATAACCCACTTGTTAAGGAGGAAATGATGAGCATGATGAACTTAAAAGGAAAGAGGAGAGGAAAAAAACATGGAAAGGTTGCCAAGATGCAGTCTGGGGGAGAAAAACACTGAATTTTGTCTAACATCACAGATCACAACAATCTGATACTTTTCATTTCTTAAAAGATATATTTAGGTTCGGCTTTTAACATGCTAGGGATGCAGGAGACCCATGTAGATGCTTATTGGCATTTTCAATACCACCTGGACACTGAAACTCTGAATCAGCATTTTAGATAGCTGAACAATGTATAATTCAGCTCCTGATGCTCCTGAGGTTCTTGAGAAATTAATTGGACTAGTGTAGCCGTAATCAAGGACGGTGAGGGTTGTGATGCTATTCCTTACAGTCTGTCATTTGTTTAGTCACCATGTTATTCCTGGTATTCATAGTAACTGATAAAATAAATAAAAATATGATGCCGTCTTGCTGCAAGATTTCCTGAAAATATTTCAGAACAGAGTCAGCAAGTCTGAATATTTTATGCAAGTCAAATTATCCCCATAAATAAAAAGTTTTGCTGTCATGCACAACAAGTGGGCTGCTTAGAAGAAGGTGGGCCAGCAAGTGATTCTATCATCCAGCTATACTGAGTCATCTAAAGGTGTGAGGGAAAGCAAACCCCTCCAGATGCAGCCCTATTGATTTCCTCAGCTATGTGCTGTGTGTAGATGCTGAACTAAATAATTCAGCCATGACCTTAGGTCAGCTGAGGTGGAAATGAGTGGCTGTGTGACACAAAGCGACTGTGAGCAAAACTAGGCAAGCTCAGAAAACACACACTCTGATGATGAGGTTAATATTTTTTTTAATTGCACAGCCACAGCCAAGCACTGTGGTCCACCAGTTTGCCAGCAGCCACCTTCTCCCACTGCAGAGAGATCCTCAGGCATCAGGTTTTCCAGGAAAAGCATCTCCATATATGCAGCCTTACTAAACTTTCTAAGCAGGAGCTGAATCCTGAAATTACGTTTTTTTTTATTTTGAAAGGCTGAAATTCCTTTTGCAGGTTCCTCTGGAGATGGGTGAATCAGTGCTGTGAGACCGTTCCTGCACTGCCTGAGTGCAGCACTGAACCACCACAGAGAGCTGTAGATGCAGCTGAACCTACAGGCATTTCAACCCTGGTCTTTATTATGGTTGAGGTTTTTGAGGGAAAAGATTAAATCAACCCATTTCTGAATAAGATGTGTGCACTAATGGCACATGAAACTTTTCGTAGTGTGTTTGTTGCTACAGTCAGTATTTTAAATCCTTTGCAGATGGGGAGATTTTTGGAACTGTTACTTCCTAATTGTCGTATGATGCTATGCAAAAAAATCTCCTCAAAAGCTCAGTGATCAGATTTTTCTCTTAGGTTTTCCCCTTATGCTAGATCATCTTACTCTGCCTACTGCTGATGAATTCATGCTGGTCTCTAAAATGTGGTACAGCTTGAAAAGAGACTGTAAAAACATGATAGGACAACACGGGGTTAACTTTCCCTGGGGAATGAACCAGCTATGATATATCAAAGGGCAAGGCCTGATTTTCATTTATGTGGAACCTCTTGTGTATAGCTCTGGTAGTCAAAAGAAACCACAATTTAAACAAGAATGAGGATCTCAGCAGTCATAATTGTTTTATATATATAAACCATTGCAACAGGTTTTGCACCAGCCAGGAATTGCCAAGCTGCAACATTCAGCTCTGAAGTTCAGCAGTAACTAAATAGTTATTGCTAACCCCAAGTATGAAGAAATCATGGGCCAGGCCTCCAAAACCTTCTCCAAAGGCTGTTTTTAAAATGTGATTTGGAAGTGTTCATTTGATATGAGTGAACATGAGTTCACTTCATGTATGTTCTGCCTTTTTAGGCCATAGAAATGACAAAGGGCAGACTTCTTTCCTACTTTTTTTTTGTTGTTAAAAACAGAAGCTGAGATTTAGTTGTATATTTATAGGATTACAAGGCCCATGACTCTTAAGATGGCATGAAGTATCAGGAGACTTGTGGTATGTGCGTTTGAGAGTTGGCAAGACTGTAAAGAACTTATTTTTATTGCCAGAATGGTTAAGCTGTGACTGGTTGTATGGAAAGAGCAGAACCTACTCAGTAATGCAGGGCTCTTTTCATAACAACATTGCACTATGTTTATGTTTGTAAAGTGCAACATGAAAGCAGTAAAGAAAATGTAGGTCAAGTGAAGTTCATAGCAAAGCAGTTACAGGTTTTATCTTAAAGATGCAGTTTAGGTGAGTTAAGTACTGTTTTCTTTCATTAAGTGCAAAACTGTATCCCTGGCAGGTACTCGCCGCTGAAGAGGAAGGCAACATGCGAGCCTTATGCTATGAATTGGAACATCTGTCGTTTTGAGTTTTTCCCTGAATGTTAGTCAAGCTTTGGAGAGATTGTCCTCTTCCCTTGTTTAAGCATAACCTGCTGTTTATAGCAAGTAAAAAGGTACTTTGGGGAAAAGAGCTGCTGTGTTAGAAAAGAGGTGCAAGTCTCAAACCAGTTAGGCAGTATTGCACTTCTCTGTGTGGCAGGCTGCCTAAGACAGTCCCATGCAACACGTCTTGAAAGAGAAGGTGTTTAAAATGATGCATTAGCTTGTGCCCTTGGGCACAGGAAGCGTTGTTGCCTGGGTGCTCCCTCCATCGCTTGCCAGCTCTGTTTTGAACAACGTCCTAGCAGCAGAATAAACATCAGATTTGAGAGAGGCTTCACAGTGTAAGGCTGGGGAACCAGCATTTCCAGAGCAGGAGTAATTCAAAAGGATCTCAAATGGGTTGGAATGTGCCTGCCTGGGAAGAGAAGATTGGGTTCCAGGAGAAGTAAATCTAAAAACAGGGTGGGAGGCTCGAAGTGTCAGGATGCTGTGAGTGCCCAAACATCTCTCCTTGGCTCTGTGTCTAGCCTGCAGGCAGATTTTGCATCTTTTCTTCTGCATCGTCGAGAGAATTACACATCAAGTTCCACCTCCAGGGTCGCATCATATTTGCACTAACGCCAGGAAGACAAAGAGATGCTTTAGCTCTTCCTGAGGGCTTCACTGCAGCAGATGATGCAGAAAAAGAGAAAACCCGACATGAGTTCCAGGTCTGAGCAGGGCTGATGTCAAACAAAAGCACCTTTATAGGTAAAACGTGTGTGCGCCAAGTGCGTGTACCCTTCATGGCTGGTGCAGCCATGAGGCATTTCCGCTTCTGGATCAATTTCCCTGTTTTCTGATGCATCATGTTAATAAAATCCAGGTTCCTCCTCAGAAACACAGCTTCAGAAAGAGCCTGCAATGCCTGTCCCCCGGGCAGGTCTGAACTGCAGGAGGCTGGGTGTACTTTGGCAGATGTTTACAACATGTCACCTTATAAAATCACATGGAAAGGTTGGCGTGAATTCCTGTTAATGCCTTTCCTTTCTTGTGTTGCTGTTGGCTTTCAGCACGTGTGGAGCGAAAGTGAGGACTGCTTGCCTTTTCTGCAGCTTGCACAGGACTACATTTCTTCCTGTGGGAAAAAGACACTCCATGAAATATTGGAAAAAGTCTTCAAATCCTTCAGGCCCGTAAGTGTGGTTTTTTTCCTTCTAAACATTGACACATTACCTGTGACTTTTAATAGGACAGCACTGGATAGAGCAAGGTGTTTTTCTTCTCCAGAGATTTACATCTTCAGTTAGCTGCCTGGGTACATGAGCTGGCATTGGGTAGTAGGAAATTGTTTCCTGGAAGTCAGCTACCTTTTTATTTCCATCTCTGTGTTTGAGAGGATGAGATTCCCATGCAGGGTGGGAGGCCAACTGGTGTGTCAGCCGGTAGCAGCGGGCAGGGGCTTATGTCCTGCTGATGCAGTGCTGACTCCGAGGAACGGGATACGAGTCAGCGCCACAGGACTCTGTGGCAGAGTTGTTTCCTGGCACTGGAACTGGGGAGTTTTGCAAGGACATGAGCAGCAAGAGTAAACCTCTGGGAACAGGAAGTACGGTCTCTCCTTAGGGTGGTTTATTTTATTTTGTGGTTGGGTTTTTTCCCCCCAAGTGATGGAGATATTAGGATGGTTGGCACTTGGTGTTTGCACATACTGGTTTGGTCTTCTTGAGAAGTTAGAAGAGAAGCTGGGTTTTGTGGGGAGGGGCCTGTATTTTTCTCTTTTGCTGCTACTCAGCTTTCTCTCTCCTTGTTTAACACCAAGATTTGGGCCAAAGTGCCTGGATTTCATCAGGGTGAGGTATCTTAGGCTGGCTGTTGTCCTTCATTTTTACCAAATGCTCCCTTTACACAGCCTCTCCTTTTGAATGTTTGGGGCTGACTAAGGGCTTGGTGCAAAGCAGGGCAAAGGTTTGTAGCCAGAGCCATCCTCCCATGATGTCCATGAGAAAGTTCACCAATGGATGTTTTTGTACTCAACTGAGAATGCAAACCTTTTCCCTCCTGTCTTTTTCTGGCTGACTAATTGAGAAGACTGGAAATGTATCCCAAGTATTTAGTGTGAAAGGGAGGGCCTGGAGCTCCGATATGAAAACACTGGCCTTCCCTGTATTACACCCTTGCACAGATCACCACAGCTGGTTGACATAAAAGAGCATCATTTTAAAGAATCCTTTGAGAGGCTAGAAATAAATAGAACAGATGCACACTTTTCTTAGAAAGGACTGGAAATCTCATCTGTCACTACAGCTGCTTGTAATTGTGAAAACATGCAAAAAATACAAGTATGTTTCGCAGAACAATATTGGGCTCTAGGATCCTCATAGTTGTCTTCTCCTGCTCAAGGAAGCCGTGCCTTTGATGAGAAGCTTCCATTGGTTTAACTAAGGAGAACTTCAGAAAGACTTAATTAAATAGGTGCAGATTACTTGTTTCATTTAAACCACATTTATTCCAGCATATTTTAAGTTGCAGAGAAATTGACTTCAAACCAATTGAAGTCAACCACGTCAAACCAAGTTGAGCTACTCTTCACAGTAAAAAGGTTCAAAGCAAGGGGAACCATTATGCTCATGGAGCCTGAGCTCTTCATTAATACGTCCCATTTCACCTCATGATTCCCACAGCTGACCATACAAATTGAGGTTGAACTAGAATGAATCTTTTCCAAAAACACCCACTCTTGATCTAGTCTTCAGGTGACTTAAAGGGTACAACACTGCTGAACACTTATTATTCCTGTGGCTAGTTACCATGCACTGAATAACCCTTCTGTTTATAATCTGCATTTTTCTAGTTCTGCTTCCTAGCTGTTAAATTTCATTTTGCTTTTGTTTGCTCAAACATGGTGTCCTCAATTGCCAGAGACATCTTGCAGACTATAATCAAGTACCTCTTAATTTTCTCATTGTTGTACTTGTACCACAGACACTAAGTTTCTCAGATTCTCCTTTGACCCAGTATTGAGAGATTTGCATCAGCATAACAAAACTGGGATTATCATTTGAGGTATGGCTGTGTGTAGACAAGTCTAATTAAGGAATGTACTGACATTTTTCCCTCATAGTAACTATTGAAAAATAGCACATCCATGGGAGGAAAGATTTTAAAAATTGAATGATGTTACAATAGATGTATGGAAACAGTTATTTTACACCCTCAGGCCTTTGCCAGAACAAAACTACTTTTCTTCAGTATTGGGAAATTATTTCCTTGGCATCACTTCATACTGTCTCCTGTTCTTTCTCTGCTGGACCCATTTTACTTATGAGGCCACCTTGCTGTCAGCTTCAAGGCAACAGTTATTTGCAGGGCATTTCTTCTCCTCTATCCTAGCAAATAATCTGATAGAGACCAGTCTGGCAAACTCCAGGTTAAAAAATGGCAGTTTAGGAAAAAACTGCAACTGGAGGTCCAACTGGGTTTCTCTGAAGTGTCTGGTGGCCCTAGCTCTCAGTCTGGGACATTGGGCACCAGGTTTTTAGCCGGTGCTTGCTAAGCACCTTTTGAAAGTCTTCTCCATTTTGGTATTCCCAGCAGACATTCATGATTAGACAGTTCTGAAATTCTTTGTTTGGGTCCTTCAAAGGGAAACATTTAGAAGAAAACAGTGGCAGTGCATCTGCAGCTTTCCATGCCCTTGTGCACAGCATGAGCATCTGCCTTCCCATAACTGAGGGCTCCAAAAACAACTTTTATCAGTAACTCAGCTCAGTCCTGCTCTGCATGTTCATGATAACAGCCCAGACATGTCTCCATGAGCTTGCCCTGGGGCTGTGGAGTGGGAAGGGACTGGCTTCTCATGCTGCTGGGCCCTGTTCTAGAGACAATGAGAACATGAATGCCCAGTGGTTGGCATCCATCTCAGTGAGAGACAGAATTCCCTCTGCTCACCAGACTTCCTTGGACACAGAAGGCAATGAGTGTGGTCTAGGCCTGCTCACTGTCCCTCACTGCTCTCAGGCATCTCTCCCTAATGTTTTATAGGCCTAAGCACAGTGTCAAGTTGGGTATTTAATTAGATGAGGCTTTTTAAAAGTGTTGGTTTGCTTGCAACAACTAAACCATACTTCTAAGTTCTGCTGTAGACAAGGTCAAGGTGTTTCTTTACTGGGGGTGGTGAGGGTTAGGGTTGTATCTTTTCATCTCTGTTTTTAGAGACAAGGGGCATGTTGTCTCTACCCATTACTGCCTTGCTGGGTTGGTTTCCACAGAACTCTGTGATTTGCCTTATTATCCACCTATTCAGGGAGCATCCAGAAGTGCCAGACACCAGGAAGATACATGATATCAACCAACAGCACTGGGCTCAAATACTGTTACTTGCCTCAGAGCATCCAATCTCCTCCTGTTGCCTTGGTGTCTCTGGTGTCAGAGGTGCCATGCTCTGGTGCTAGGAGGTGCCCATGCTGGTGCTTTTAAGCATATCTGCCTGGAGACATAGTCCTTCCCATAGGGATTCAACAGAGCCATGTTATCTCTAGTGTAGCATCACATGGACTGCTAGAGCTCAGTATTGTACTTGGTTTATTTTTCAGTGTGCTTGTGTGCCAGCTTTTAGTAGGAGACGGTGTCACTCTGCTTCTGTGCATTAGTAGCTGCAAGGTTGTTTGTTAAATCAGGGCACTTTGAAAGGGTTAAGAAAGACAAATGTAAGAAATGCCTGAGGGACTTCACACCAACTGACAAAGCTTGCAGGAAGCCAAGGCTTAAGTCATACAAATCAGCAGCAAATTCCAGGGGTCCTACACTGAGCTCATCTTCAAAGGAAGAAGGCCTACCTCTGAAGTGGGGAGTCTGCAGTGTACAAGCCATTTATTCCATATTCACTGTATTCATGCATGTCCCGGTGACCTCTCCTTTACCTCCAGATGGGTAGTTTAGCCAGCAGAAATAAATAGCTGTAGTTCAGGCAATGCTGCTGATTGTTATCCTCCCTCCTTCCCTTCTTACCATGCCCCTGACCTCCTCCTAGCCATGCATCCTTGCCTGGCAGTTTTGTTCCCCTCGGCTTTTCTGCTGATGGATCAGTTCTCTCTTTTTACAACAGTTTTCTGGTTTATATATTTTCTCCTTGTTTTCCTCTCCGGTTAAGTCCTTTGAAGTCTGCTGCATAGCTGAGACTTTAATATATGAAGCAGCTGTGGACTACAAGCAGAAACTAGTGTGTAGGAAAGAAGACAAGGTGGGAGTCAATCTAGGATGAGCCCAGGCCATCTTCATTATCTTACTTTGTTCCTACCTTTTGTACACCCTCCTTCTGTTTTGTCCCAATGTTTGTAGAGCTCTCTGCATTTTGGACCCTGATTGTCCCTCCTTGTATTGAAGGTGTGGGCTAATTTGTTACTGCAGTCCAGAGGGCAGTAAGGGGTTAACAGCAATGAGGAATCACCATAGTCCTCTGAGAAGCAACAGGATGTGACACCTTAAAGCAAGACCTGCATGGTCAAGGTCCTTGGTGGCTTGGAGGGTCATAAAGTATCTGCAAGAGAATAAAACTGCATCTCTCTTTGGAGGAGTCTCCCATTCCATTCCATTCCATTCCATTCCATTCCATTCCATTCCATTCCATTCCATTCCATTCCATTCCATTCCATTTTCCATTCCATTTTCCATTCCATTTTCAATCCCATTTCCAATCCCATTTTCAATCCCATTTTCCATCCCATCCCATCCCATCCCATCCCATCCTGTCCCACCTCCATTCTTCCTCTGTAAAACCACTAAAGTCTACAGTATCACTCTGATTTACACTGTTCCCTCTGATTTACGCTGCTCCAGGGAAAGAGGAGCTGGATTTCCTGATGGTGAAGAGAGGGGATGTGTGAAAAGCAGGATGTATGCCCCATCCTTTGGGATTGTGTATGTCTTCGCAGTTCTTATGGTGCATGTTGTGTTTTCCATGCTAATTTTGCAGTACAGTATCCCATAAAATGAAAATTCATGTGACTCATCTCCTTGCAAATTAAAGAGGAATTATGACCAGAAGTGGGGAAAAAAAATGCAGTCTTTCTGCCAGGTGATACAAACAGGAGTACAACACTCACGTTTAATTTTAATATACCAGATTAGTTTAGCAAAAATAATACTGTTTTATAAGAAAGTCTAGAAAGAGTCCTTGATTTTGCCTTTGGAAAACTGAGTATTTTAATTTTAGCTTCAACATGAAATAAAACCCCCGCATCTTGAAAATGAGCTGAGCAGTTCATGTTCAGTTAGGCATTTGATTTGAAAAATATGTATGCATAGGGACAATTACTTTATTCTGCTCGGAAAACAAGAACGTTTTCCATTTGGGGTCTCTCCATAAGTATTTTTAAAATGCAAAGGAGGGGATTTAGTCAGCAAATTCTCCTTCCGTTTCCCTGCCAAAGCAATCCTGTAACTAAAAATCTGATTTTCTCCCAGTGACAGGGAGGAATACAAGCTTCATTGCACTCAGAAGCTAATTCTATGCCTTGTATTTATGTCCACTGAATAATTTTGAATGTCGATCACAGACTGAATTAGTTTAGGTCCCTGAAAATCTGCCTCATTGCAGCCTTCTCATTTCCATGCTCTCACCTAAAGAGTGTCACTCTCCTCACAGTTTTTCTAGGCTTTGCCTCTTTCAAGAGCTAACAGCTGCATCACTCTCCAAAAGAGGGTGTTACATGCATCTGTGCTGCTCTTCCAGCCCTGGCAAGCTAAATACATGATATTTTCAGTAATGCCTGCCTGTGATTTTGCTTTGTGGCTATTAATAGCTGTTAGTGTAGGAATCTGAGATTTCCACAACATATGCATTATTTTGACTGTTACTTGGTTTATCTGTCTTCCTGACTTCTGTTGGCTTGGCAACCTTTTGGGGGAGAGGGGAGAAGTTTAAACATGGCTGTTTGCTCCTTTTCCTGTACTGAAGAGGTGATGTTGCAGTGGTCAGATCCATCAGGTGGAGGCATCCAAACATTGTCTAAGGAAGAGGGGCTGGCAGTTCCTTGGAAGCCCAAATCTAATTTGCAGAAGTTTAAAGGGACAATATTTCAGTGGAATACGCAGTATTTTTTACTGCAAGGGCTTCACACAGCATGCAAAACTTTGTCTGGTGTGATGGAATGAAGGGTTCAAGAGAAGCACTTGACATGGTGGATTCTTTAGAATTTTAGGGACTCCTTGCCTACTCCACACTAGCCAGTCCTTCTGAAGGATGCTTTCTTCTTTGGCTTTTATAGGGCTGATGGAATACAAACTTAAACCAAGACAACTACTACTACTACTACAGTATTATCATGGTTCTTTCTGAAGTTAAACCACTGCCAAGTCTAAACACTCAACAATTCATAATGTGACCTCAGGGAAGAATGTAGAGCTTTTTGCAAGTGCTTTGTTTTGGTTTTATTTATCTTCCGGTCTCTGAGCACTTAATTTGGTGTGAGGATGCATTTTCAAATCTTTCTTTATCCCAGAAGGGAGAGAAAGAGAATCAAGATCATTATTCAGTACTGTTATTGCAGTGTTTGAGGTTTTTAAGAAGTGCACGTAGGATTTGTGTGAAGATTTGCAGCAAAGCTGCACGAATGGGTAATTCACTGTTACACAGTGTTTTCTCTTCTTTGTAGTTACTTGGGCTTCCAGATGTTGATGATGATGCATTTGAAGAATATAACGCAGATGTGGAAGAAGAGGAACCAGAAGCCGATCACCAACAGATGGGTGTCAGTCAGCAGTGATTTTCTGAGAAGCTATAAAAAAATTTGGAAGCCTTTGGTACCAGGTGGGGTCAGGTGGTCCCACGTTAGCCTGTTTGAATTAGCACATCACAAGGGGATATCTGGCTGCCAAGATAAAAGTTTTACAAAAAATGGTTCCAAAAAAATAATAATTCATGATGAGCTTTGCTAAGAAGACCTGAATTTTGCTCCTGCTTCAGTGGGTTTTCTATGGAGTTGTCTTGGTAGCATTCTGCCGTTATCAGTCTAGAAGTAGTTTTGTCGCTGACTTGTCTCTTCGATTTGTGTTCGAGAGTAGTGTTTGCTGACATGAATGTAGAGTACTGAGAATGTAGGAGGCGTGTGGGAAGAGTGCCCAGTCCTCACCAGTGACCTTTCCAAGGAAACCAGCACAGAGAGCAAACACATCCTGCGCTTCTCTTTTTAGTTCAACAGCTCTAGGTTTTTGACAAAGTACCAAACATGGAGCGACTTCTCCTGAAAAACAGTAGTTTAGTAGTGGTTTGTGCTGCAGAAGTACATATGAAGGCTTAACAAAAATAATGGGAAGCAGGAAATCTAGGAGGTGTCAGACATATTGATGTCATTTTACTGACACCTGAGTTTCCAAGTGCTGAATTAATAACTGGGAGTAACTGGCACCAGCAGCACACATTATAACCAACTGATATTCCGACACCATGTGATCCAAAGGCAAGTGCTGCTTTCTTACAACTCAAGTAAAAAATAGCTATTGCCTATCCCACTTCTGCATGACAACTAACTTTAAGCTTTGCCGGTTTTGATACGCTGCCAAATTATTACTCAAACCTTGTGGCATCATGCATTAGACCCATAGAATCATAGAATACACTGAGTTGGAAAAGACCCGTCAGGATCCTTGAGTCCAACTCCTGGCCTTGCACAGGATACTCCAAGAGCCACAGAGTGTGGCCACAGAGTGTGCCTGAGAGCATTGTTCAAATCCATCTTGAGCTCTGTGAGGCTTGCGCTGTGGCCACTTCCCTGGGGAGCCTGTTCTGGTGCCCAACTACCGTCTGGGTATGGAACCTTCTTCTGATATCCAACCTAAACCTCTCAGTTTCAGGCCATTCTCTCGGGTCCTGGCACGGTAATAAGAGTGAATAGATCTGTAGCTGCCCTTGTTCCACTCCTGAGGTTGCTGAAGACCACAATGAGGTCTCCCCTCAGTCTCCTCCAGGCTGAACAGACCAAGTGACCTCAGCCACTCCTCACCACACTTCCCTTCCAGATCCTTCACCATTCTTGTTGCCCTCCTCTGGATACTATCTAATAGTTAAATATCTTCTTTACATTGTGGCTGCCAAAACTGCCCCCAGCACTTGAGGTGAGGCTGCCCCAGTGCAGAGCAGAGCGGGACAATCTCCTCTCTTGCCTTGCTGTGCCTGATGGCCCCAGGAGATGCTTGTCCCTCCTGACTGCCAGGGCACTGTTGACTCACATTCAACTTGCCATCAACCAGGACTCACAGGTCCCTTTCCACAGCATTGCTCTCCAGCCTCTCATTCCCTGATCTTTACACACAACCAGGGTTGCCCTGTCCCAGGTGCAGAATCCAGCACTTGTCCCTGTTAAAACTTCATACAGTTGGTGATTGCCCATTTCTCTAATTTGTCGACGTCTCTCTGTAGGGCCTCTCTGCCCTCCAGAGAGTTGACAGGTCCTCCAAATTTAGTGTTGCCAGTGAAATTAATATTCCTTCAAGTCGTGCATCCTGGTTGTTAATGAGATGTTGAAGAGCACAGGGCCAAGGATGGAGCCCTGTGGTACCCCACTGGTGACAGATTGCCAGTCTGATGTCACCCATTCACTGTAATCCTTTGTGCCCAGCCAGTGAACCAGTTGCTCACCCATCTCATGACATGTTTATCCAGCTGTATGCTGGACATTTTGGTCAGAAGGGTATTTTTGATACAGTATCAAAAGCTTTACCAAACTCCAAATATATTACTTCAACTTGCTTCCCTTGATCAGTTAGGTGAATTACCTTGTCATAAAAGGAAATCAGCTTTGACAAGCAGGACTTTCCCTTCATGAAGCCATGCTGGCTGTGACCAGTGACTGCATTGTACTCCAGGTACATATATATCATTCCAGAATAATATTTTCCATTATTTTACTGGGCACTGAGGTGAGACCAACAGGCCTGTAGTTTCCGAGATCTTCCTTGAGTGCAACTTGAATGCAACTTAACACTGAAGCCATAAGGGTATCAACCAGCACCTGGTTCTTAAAATTATGCTGGACCTCTTCCTGGGCCTTTGAGCTAGTCTGGGCATTTACATCTTATTGGAGGGGAGCTGAAATACTGCTTCAGCTGCTATAAAATCTGGTGAGATTTTACTTATCAGGGGACTTGCTCCCCAAAGGGTTTGGTGAAGGTCTTAGTATGAAGAAGACAACCCCTCATATTTTTTACCTGTTTTACATAGTTGCAAGTAACTTGGATGAGTGCCGGACTGTGAACATGCAGGGTTTCTTTATCTACTTGCCTTTTGTACTGAAAATATAAGAAGCAAAAGTAATTCTGTTGTAATACAGCTGTTTTCCATAATCAAGAAAGATGTTTCTAAATTTCCTCCTTTTTTTTTTCCAATTTTTTAAAAATTGTGAAACGAAGGTCACAGGCTTTAAAAGCCCTTTTATACAGAATTAGCTTTATAAAAACAAAGAGTGAGTGAAGAGAATATGCTTGGACAACTCCTATAAACAACTTGCATCATTTTGAAAACCCCGTTGTTAATGATATCTCCTTTTCAATAGATTTTATAGAGACTCTTTTTCCAGGGTTACTAAAGAGAGCAAGTTTTCTTGATGGTTTACAATTATGATGGTGGCTTGAGAGACGCATAGCACATGATTTTTTCTGTCAGAGACAAAGATCTTCCATAACTGGGACTATGTTTGTTACCTGAGTCTGCACAGAAGTGTCTGCAACACTGTAAAAGAGTTTAAGAATATAGAAAAAAAAAAAAAAAAGGAAGAGAAACAGAGCTTAATGCAATTTTGTACATTCTTTCAGCATGCAGGCATAGTCATGGTAGTTGCAGCACCTTTTCTATGGACTAGTGACATGAGAACTGTGGCAGTTCACTGTATAACACTGTACAGCAGCAATAGGCTTTTTGCTTACTGAAATAAAATGTAAGACCAGTGGTTTCCATCCCTGCTTTAAGCCCCTAAATTTTTCTTTCTTCTCCAGCTTGGACAGATGCTATAACCTTAAACAGAACCTTCCTTTGGAAGAGCCTTTCTCTTCATAGCATCCAACCCGTGGGTTATGGCTCACAGAAGTAGATCTTATGGGGCTGGCTTTCCTCTGTCTGCTCTAGTGTAATGGCAAGTGAGCAATTCACAGTAGTGCAAGCTGGAGACAAAGTCCTGCTGTTCAGGTTTGCTAGGCCATTTGTTTGAGGGGCAGGTGGCTGGCACCAGTGTGCAGGTGCAGGCACCCCCCACACACTTGCACGGTGAGCTGGGCTGTGAGCCCAGCCTGACCAGGACACAACCCTCTGCCTTTTACAGACAGGCAGGCTTCCAGCTGGATCGCTCCCACCATCTGGCTCAGCGTGTGGCTGCACAGATGAGTGCTGCCACAGCAGAGGGGAGGGTGCAGGGTGGACATGGGTAGTAGCTGAGGACCTGCTGCTAAATGTGCTTTGCATGGTGTCAGGGGCCTGTGGCAGAGGTCTGGACTGGCCTAAATGCTGTGAGGGATTGACTCCACAAGGCTCAGTGAGAACTGGGCACTGGTGGCAGTGGGATAGGTAGGAATTAATGAAATGAGGAAAGACTAAGATCCAGTGCTTGTAATTGCATGCAGGAGGTTGTAATGTGTACTGCACTCTGCTACCTTTCCCTGCATATTGATTGAATTGTTAATGAGCGGTTGAGCATTAATACAGTTGCAAGCAAACAACGCTGTAAATTATGTAGATATATTATTATTATTATTTTCTGTATTCACTAACTCACTTTTGCTTTGGAATGTCATATGCCATTTGAGTGACTTCCACACAGACTGCAAGTGCTGGACAGCCAGCCCTTATGCAGCACTCTCCCCTGCAAAACTCCCACTGAAGCCAGTGAGATTTTGTTCAGACAGGACCTGCAGGACAAGGGGTTGTGTGAGGCTTGGTCCTGCAGAAAGCTCAGTGCTCTCATTTCCTCCCACTTTGCTAGGAGCCGAATGTGTTGAACCCTGCTGCTGAACTGAAGCATGACCAGGCAGCACTGAGAATAAACTGGAATTTTATACATAAAAAATTTAATTTACATGTAATAAATGTGAATGAGCACTAATATAGAATGTATTTTATCAAAAAATATTGATTCCTTACTTTGACCAAATACATTTCTGTATTACTGTGTTACTTTTTCATACTTGCCAAATGTTGCAAGAGGTGTGGAACTGGTTTGGTTGTACTACAAAATGTTTTTGTATTTCATTTGTATTTTATTTTTCCCTCCCTCCTACCACATATTGCAGCTAGTAGCCATTCAATAATTCATCAGGAGTAGCATGACCCAGTGACTAGGCTGCCAGACTGAGACACAAGATTTGCCAACACATGCATAAATGCTTGCAGACCTGGATACTTGGTGATACGTGGGTTTGTAGCTCTGCCATTGCCTTGCCCTGAGCTTTAGGCAGGTCTCAGTCTCTGAGAATTCAGGGCAGGCTTTCAGTTCTGCATGCAGGCCTCTGGAAAATTGAGCAGGAGCGGGATAAGTCCTTTGAGAGTCCCACCTTTGTAAAAGGGACTGTTACTATTATTTGTCCAGCAGCATATATAGTGCTTTAGGTCTGTTGGTGAACAGAGATACCACTGTCATTGCCTATCCTCAGAGCAAACCAGTAATGAAATGACACAGAAGGGTCTCCCTTTTCCCTTGGCCTTCCTCATAGGCATTTCATGCTCCAACTAAATACATATAAATAAATACAGCAGAGCAGAGCCTCTTGCAGAACTGGTGCTTCTGAATGTGAGTTGCATGAATGCAAACAGCAGAGTGCTGCTTGGGCAATGAGAAATACATGGGATGCCAGATGGAAAGGCAGATTTCAGAACTGTTATGAGTGCAGGGGCAAGAGTGAACAAAGCCCCTTCAGAGAGGGAGATGCTGAGATTTCTGAGACAGCCAAAACCATCCTGCCAAGTATCTGCATAGTGAACCGTGTGCATGATGACCTGAGCCCTTACCAGACTTCAGCTCCATCTCCTGCCCTGCTTCTGGCTCTTTTCCAGGCAGTTTCCCTCCACGCATAGTGCTGTGCCTTTGAAAGTCTCATTCTTGTAAGAATGCCACTTTTTCTGGGAATAGCCATAGTTAGTTTTCCTGCATCAGTGACATGCATGTCTGCTGCTGCATCTTGTCACTGTCCCATGGAAGGTGCTGTGTGAGATGGTGGCTGGGGGCAGCGGGGAGGAGTGTCTGCTGCAACATTGCTGAGTAGAACCCTGCCATTTACCCCTCTGCAAGGTGGGACATGAGACTGTGACAGTAAAAACAATTGCAATACCATTGTGGACATTATTTTGGAAAGCTGCCATTCTGGACATATTCCCAGCCTCTTTCAGCATCTTTCCTGATCTTTGGGATCCAGAGCTGATGTCAATGACTGTTTCACTCAGTGTTAGCTTTAGCAGTGGCAGGAGGTGAGGATGCATCTTTACCCTGTGTCCATCCTTCCCTCCTTAGCGTGGTGGTCTTCTCAGAAGTTCTTACTCTCAGAAGAAGGGAAGCATAGGAGGGAGGAGAGAAACACCTCTTTACCTCTCACAGCTTGTAGGCAGGTGTATCGGTGGATCTGCAGTTCAGAACATTGTGAGTCACACTGTCCTTTCTCTGCAGGGGGATTAGATGGCATGGGAGATGTGTTATCCCTTGAGGACCTGTGGGTGGTCCATGCCAGACAGGGGTTGTGCAGAAGACAGCAGTCATTTTAGGTGCCAAACCTAGTATCTTTTCACAGGCAGTTCTGTCTAGCCAGATAATCCAGTCTCTGAAAATCATAACCCATTGAGGCTCTCCAGGTTGGGCATCCAGAAAATGAGACTTGTCTGGTTGCCTTGGGCACTGGGAGGTCTCTTTCTCAGTGCTGGCTGTTTTTGGTCTGGCCAGAGGACATGGGAAATTGGGAAAGATCCCTTCAGGGACATTAGCTGGATGCCCTTTTCTGTAAATTGCTGAGCAGAGGCAAATGCTTTGTTTTGTGTGTTTAATTCTGGCAGGACCTCCCCTCCTCCCCAGCAGCCTGTCTCTGCAGACAGCTGCAGCTGGGAAAGCTTTGTGTGAGAGCCAGGCAGGAGTGACTCAGGGCAGCAGCTCCTAGACCCTGTAACAGGCTGGACTTGGGGTCACCCTTGCATGGTAACAATGGAGCTGAAGGCTCAGGGCACATCACTTCCAATGCAGATATTTAAATAGAGTCCTTAAATTTGATCCATAGAGGGCAGACCCTGTCACTGGGTTTTTATTGGACTTCTGAGACTTAGTTGCACTGTTGGTGTCTGATGTCTGTGGCAGGTGGGCAGGGGAAACCTCTTCACTTAACCACGTTTACTTGTTCAGTGAGCCAAATAGTCTTTTACATGATCTGTGTTTGAATTTTTTTTTAACATTGGTGATTTTTTTTTTCAAGAAAGACAGTCCCTAAAGACACACCCACATTATTGCAAACCCCAATTAATACAGAGCTGAGTAGCACTGCACTGTCACTATGAGCTTGGATATAAAAAAAAAATACAGATTAATGAAAAGGGCCTTCATTTGTCTACAAGGAAAAAACCCCAAACTTCTTTGAACTAGTTATTGCTGACTACAGTGAAGCTTACTGGTTTCATGTAAAATACATTGAACTTTGAAATTCCCTTTCTGTATCAACATGCTGTTGCTCATGTAGGCAAAGATCTGTGGTAACACTGCATGTAAAAAGAAGCTTTCATCTTCAGGGGTGGTGGTGGTAGAAATGTCAGCTCTGGATTTCAGTCAATGCAATTCTTTTGTCAAGTTTTCCTTTACTAATGCAGGGACTAGTCAGCCCTCCACACATCAAGCAGAAATCATGTGCGACACCGTGCCAAGGCTGTCTTTGGTTTGGTTTCCACCATTTTTCTGGCTGGAAGACCTATCTGTCTTTGGGACTATAAAGCTGTGAAAGGAGTCAGCAAAAGAAGTTGCCCTTTTGTTCAGCACTTTGAAAGGTGTAAGCCTTCAGTGGAGCACTGCCTGCCTTCTGATTCTCCTTCCTCTGATCCTCATCTACCACCAAGGTGTTAAATCCAGCAGTGTCATTACACCATGAGCTTCCCATTAAAGAGCTTACCAAACTTTGATGACTGATGGTGTCTTTTCTCTCTGAACAAAATCAACTCAGTTGTGAATCTAAGGGGCTAAAACACAGCTACAATGCATGTGGCACAGGCTTGACTTCAATGGGATAAAACAGTGTTTACAGGTGTAAGGAGGAGAAAATTATGTCATCTGAGATTTGGGCACTGCAAAGCCAGTCTTGATGGACCCAGAATTATCAGGTGGTTTGGTTTGGCACAGTCTGAGGCAGTGGATTTGCTGTCAGAAGCCAGAAATTGTTGTGTATGAGCCAGTATTTTAGACCTCACAGGTCCTTTTCTGTTTTGCACAGAATGAGGAGACATCTGTTCTAAATAAGAGACATGTAACGATGCTGAGATGAAAATGGTGATTCTGTTCAAATTATATCTTTTCTTTAAACACTCCTAATTGCCGCTTTGACACCTTCTCACCCTGATTTAATTGAAAGAGTCAAATCAGTCATTACCTGTTGTCATGAGCCTCTGTGGGTTGACATCTTCCAGCCCATGGAATAGGAAGTGCTTTAACTTAGCACTTGCCTTGTATTTTTGGCACTTCCCAGGGCATGAGCACTGAGTAGGAGCACACCAATTACATACCCTCTGATGTGCTCAGAACCCCAAGTGCTGCCTATAAAGTCATTCCTGCATCTGGTGGAGTGCCTTCCAGGATTGCCTCCCTCGAGTTGGAACATGATCCCAACAGCAGGGGCCCCAGAGCCTCTTGAGAGACCTTTGCATATGTTGGAAGCCACTGGGGCAATTAGGCTCCAGCTACAGATACAGCTGCCCTTGCGGAAGCAGTGCTGTTCCCAAACACCTCTTCAGCTGCTTGGAGCCTGCTGCCCTCTCAGGTCTGCTGGGTGGGCTTCTTCCTGCATCAGAAGGTCAAGTGAATTTAAATGGCTGAGACATCAGCTGTCTGCTAACATGAACCTCAGCCCGGGGACAGCCATCTGCCCTACTGGGGTGGGGAGCTGCCCTACAAGGTGGTGGCTGCAACTGGAGGCTCTGCCATGTGCACAGGTTTTTTTCCCAGCTCAAGTCTGTCCACACTCCAGCTCTCCAAAGTTATATCACACCTTGCCCAGATCAAGAAATTAGGATACTTTAGGGCTATGATAGGCTTTGGCTTAGTATCAAGAACAGGTTCATTCAAGGTATGCAGTATGTGCTGCCTCTGTTGGTTCCCACCTAATGCTCTGTTCCCCACCTCTGTCCTCTATCAGCCAGCTGGGAAATGCTGTTACTGCCCTTGGCAGCACCATGTGCTGTTTTAAGGAGCACATCATATTTTATGTTTTCTTCATGTTCCTTCTACTCTGTAACAAGGTTCTTTCTTCTGCCACTTGTTTACTGAGTGATGAAATGCCATAAAAAAGCGCATTTAACTTTCTTTGCAATGCTTAGGTATATGCATCCATGCTTTTCACTGAGTACTACTGTGCTTGTGACACCAAGGCAAGGCTTTTATACCTTTTATTAGACAAACTGATACTGAAAGCCCCAAACTCCCAACATGCTTCCCCATGCTGAAAAGCAGCAATGAGGCAGTCTGATAGCAGGCAATATCTCCCCAACAACCTAACCTTGCTTGTACACATTTCCTGAGGTATTGCTGCCATAAAGGTGAGATGGAAGAAGCAGTGTTGGAGCCAGGGTTTTATTTACAGCTCCTAGTGCTAAAGAGACCAGGAGTGGATTGTGTCAGCTGTGTTATCCCCACTGCAGGGCTCCTGAGGAGCCGTGAAGAAGGGCTGTAATATGGCATGTGCTTTGAAGTCTTTATGGTTTTGGGTTTGTAGCAGTCCCCTAGAGGTCAGCAAAGCCTATATTTTGAAACAGCTCTAGCTGATGGTAGCTTTGCAGGAATGATAAAAGCAAGTTTGCTGCTGGCCTGTGCAACCCTGTTTTTTCTGTCTGGCAATTTTGGCTGTTGCTAGAGAAGCGATCAGGCCTTTTTCTTTCAGGGAAGAAAAGAATGAGCTCATGGGGCAGGAAGTCCTGCTTTGGAGACAGGCTTTTTCTTTGCAGACAAACAGGTTGAGAACCTGAAGCAGCAGGGAGAAGCAGCTGGAAGATGGGTGCCAACATTGTCAAAGCTCCATGGGGCAGTGGCAGCTGGTGCCTACACCTCTTGGCTCCAATGGTACCCATTCCTTCTGGGATCATGGCTGGACTGTACAGCATTAGAAACAACATCCCAGCAGAGCAAGCTCTGCCCCAGCCGTGCTTCATGTGTGTGCATCTGCACTCCAGTGCTGAAGTGGTGTGGCTGCTGGTCACACTGCTCTGCTCTCAGCATTCACCTGTGTGCACAGTGCCATGCTGGCCTCAGCCACGCTGCAGCTGCTGGTCAGATGTTACGTCTGCTTGCCCAGATCCTTGCAATCCCAGCCTGCTTCTTGCAGGCACTCATTTTAACTGCGACCCCAGCCCAGGACTGGAGGCAGAGCTGAGTTTTCCCTGGACCTTTTCAGCTTCTGAGGTTGGAACGGCATTGTGAGGAAGGCAATCTCTGTCACACTGAAATAACTTGAGGCTGACAAGTAGGTCACAGACAGTCATTCCATGTCCAGTCAGCATGGACGTTGTCCATGCATTCCATGTTTTTGCCTTGCAGCAAGCAGCCCTGTCACAGGGGAGGCCTGAAACCAGTGCCTGCAGGATGTTGCCAACATGTGCAGCACATTTCTCAGTAATGAGAAAATGAGTTACCTCGAGTGGATGTGAGCTTGCATTCACCTTACACGCTGCTCACCCTCTCCCCAGCTACAGCTGCGGGCTAAGTAACTGGGAGTGCAGCTGGCAAAATATGCCTCTTTCTCCCTAGCTTTTCTCCTGGTCAGCATACTCAGGTCTATGGCTGCCCTTTTCCCTATTGATCAGCTGGAAACCCTCCAAGCACAGCTCTCCATTTTCCTTTGCATCCTTAAGGATCATATGCTCAGCTTTAGCGAAGAGGACAGATTTGCTGTCTTGGTTTAGGAGGACACATAGTGCTAGAAATGCAGCAATTCACACAGAAAATCAGTACTGGTTTTTATGCCTTCACACTGTCTTGTTTGGTTAATAAAAGTTTGGAATTTTTTATTTTGGCTCCTCTTGGAGGTCTTTCTTTTTTATTATCCTATTACTCCCTGTTTACTGTATTTCTTTTTGTTTCTGCAAACCCCTTATCAGGAACGGTTTCGAGCTGCCTGTGAGTCATGTAGCAGCGATGGGGAGTGGCAGCTCTGGGAGCTGAGCCTGTGAGTTTGTGCCCAGCTCACATCATCTTATGAAAAAGGCTGCTGCTGTGTCACCCAGCTGTCAATGGCCCTCTTGGCTGCCATGCCTAGGGTGGTCAACCGGGTGCTGGTCACATATCTCCTCCTCCGTGTGCCTCTGGCTATGGAAAGTGAATGCCTTAACCGTGATAAATCCAGCTCTGTTCTTTGAGCCTTCTGAAGTCAGTGTAGCAGGCTGCAATAAAATTATTTATGCAAAAGCTAAATTACAAAGCACAGACCGTGGACCCTTTCTTGCCATTGCAAAATATCTGAGACTGAGGGCATGACAGTTTTATGGATGCAGCAATCCATGAGCTGCAGATACAAAGTGGGATAATGAAATGTTTGCTGAGACCTCTCCAACTGTGCATCAGGACCAATGCATCAGTGTGTGTTTTTCCAGCTCTGCAGGATAGCAGGAGGCACCTTTCTGGGAATCACCAGAGCAAGGCTCGCTAAATTCCTTTAGGTTTTGTCAATGTACAGTTTTTTTGTTATGTCATACAAAAAAAGGGAGGACACTACCTGCAGAACCGGTAATGTGATCACTAACCAGGGTTCATCAGCACTCCTTGAACCCTCCCAGGCAGAGATGAGCAATCAGGTAGGTAACTGTCCCTGTGAAGCATCCCTGCTAAAAGATAGATTGGAGCAGCAGATCACCAAAGGCCCCAGGAACATGCTTTTGTCTATCAGCACATAAAAGAGCTCAAGAGGGAAACTGGGGATAGACTTGCCATCTCTGGGTTAGAATCATTAAGGTTCAAAAAGGCTTCTAATTGATCATCCAGCCTTTTACCTAACACTGCCAGATCCACCACTAAGCAGTCTTCAAAAGCATGTAAGAAATGGTGGAGATAATATCTCAAAACTGGAGTGTTTCTGGAGAGAAGAAAAGTCCTCAATGTGGAACGCAAACAATGAACAGCAGCCACTGCCCCTCTTCCTCCTCCACAGGAGGAGGTGCTCTGTACCTGGTCCTGCTCCAGGAGCTGCAGCCAGCCTCTGTCCCCTTCCCCTGTCACTCAGTTTCTCCAACCTTTGCAAAAAGAGTATTGACAGGACCCCAAATCCTTACAACTATGTGCTATCCTGCTGCCACAGTGCTCCACACCTAGCCAGCAACCACACTGGACAGACAGGGCTATCTGCTGCTTTGTGAGGGAGGTACTGCTGCAGCTCTGAGGCTAAAGTCCTCTGCACCCTTGGCACAGCTTGTCACCATGTCTGTTTTCATGAACATGTTATCACACGTTAGAGCTTTCACCACCAAATGTTCTTTCAGAACAATAAAACCCATGCTTTCCTCCCTGTCTCCTTCCTCCCACTGGCCCTGCAACAGGGCTGTTTGCATGCTGTATGGCAAACCTTACCCATGGAGAAGGGACCTGCCCAGGCCTACAGGATGATGATGCTGAGAGTTACTACAATCAAAGCAAAGTGACCGAGTTTAGCCATTCAGTCATTTGCAATGGCCTGACGCTTGCTGTTGTGTATCAGCCATTTAGACACACAAGCAAATTACACAGAAGAAGTGAATAGCATGCTTCTGAGTACTGCTACTGATGCCCCCACATCTAATGGGCAGCACACGTGGTCTTGCAAGTCCCTGAAACCCTGTTCTCCTTTGCCTTTGGCAGAGTAAACCTTCCGGTCAGTGCCTGTCACCTACCTGTCATTTCTCAAGAATGCATGCACTCTTTTCCAGCAGTGGTACTTAAATAGTCTCAATCTTCATTCTCAATATCCCATAAAAATGATTCATTGGCTGTGATAGCAGAGGAGTAGAGCTTCCAAGAGGAAGGAGAAGACTGGTGAAATAATCAGTGTTCATATTAGCTATTCTGGCAATGGAGATGGTGGGTTTCCTAATGGACAACCATCCTCAGAGTTACATCTCTACTGACATCTCCCCTGTCACCCCCAAAACAGGTCACCGTTCACAGCCTCTCTGATGAACAGCACAACTCCTCCTAGCTAAGGCGAGTATTTCTTTCAAGTATCCTTTGAAAGGTCCTCTGTCCTCTTCCCTGCTTCTGTCTTCTGTTGCTGATACTACTGCAGCAAACAGTATCCAATGTGGGGAGTGTGGGAGCAGGGATGCAGCTCACCCAACCACAGCCAGCCAGAAGAGCAGGTCAAATGCACAGGCAGGAGCCACTGTCAGCAGTCACTGAGCAGCAGCCTTGCATGTGGAGCTGTCTTGATCACAACAACACATCAGGACTTTGCAAAGTCCCCATCAGTCTTGGAGGGCTGATGAGAGAAGGTGGGGTGGCAAATGGGGCTCGCAGAGGCTGATGTGCCAGACCTGCAGAGTGGACTCTCCTGGCTATTTTCTCTTTCATATCCTGTTGGTACCATATGAGAGACTCATATGCATTACCATGTGAATCCAAACTGACTCATCTAGGGAAGAAAAATCTATGTGGGGAGGAAACAACTTGATGTGATGACCTGCTCTGTTTGAAGCATCAGAAGTCTGGTTTAATTCCCCACCTCTGCTGTGATTGACTGCATTCCTTTAACTCCATGTGATATAATCTTGCATTAACGCCATGAGGGTTACCTCAGAAATCACAGAATTATAGAATCACTACAGTTGGAAAAGACCTTTAAGATTCTCAACTCCAAAGACAATAATCTTCTTCATTTCTTAAAGAAATACATGTTTGTGACAAAGTGCAGGGAATGAAAGTATCCCAGGTCTGCAGATAGGCTGTTACTGGGGACACCCACTGGATTTTCATCCTAAGGGAACAGACTGGGCAGGACCAGCTTTGTTCCTCTGCAGTGGCTCTGACCTGACAAGTTAGCACTCAAGATATTAAGTAATGCCACTGGGTTTGTTTCTTGATAAACTTCTTAAGTTGTAAAATCTGTGTGAAAATACACAGCTAAAGCTGATTTTACTGATGTAGCTCAGTGGTTACAAGAGCCTCCTAAAAGAGTAAAATCCCAGTTTCCTCTTCAGCTTAATCAGTGAATCTTAGAGCTGGTTTTCATCCAGCTCCTGCTCTTTTTGTCCATTTAAACAATTGCTTTATTGCTGCATAGAGAACTCTAAAGGATGTTTTGGTGTTTCCTTTTCCATGCAACTTCAGGTTTTTCTGGCTCATGGAGTCCCCTGTCATGCTGCCTTGGCATGTATCCAGGACTTTTAGAGGTGCCTCAGAGAGCAGACAACAGAGATGGACCTTGAATAACCTGGCTGTGATCCAGAAGAACTGGACAGTCCACCTCAAAGCCTGAGCAAAGGCACAGGTGAAAAGCCAGGTGCTGACCAAACCATGCTGGAGTCATCAGCTGGGCGAGCCACAGCTCTGTGGGACAGTGTCCCTGTGCAGAGGTGGCACAACCATGCTCTGTGTTCCAAGGCAGGCACCCTGGCACAACTCCACATCCTTTGGCTCGCCTGCTCCCTCCTACACTAGCGTAGAAAGTTTTCTCCTCAGCCCTTCCCTAATTGCTTACTCCTGGACTCTGGCCACTGTTTGCTGCTCCCAGAGCCTCTGCTATGCCTGTCTGCAGAACTGTGAAATGAGCTGGGTTAAAGACCAACAAGGGCAACCGGGCTTCTGGTTTCTTCTGAAGGGGTGATTTAAACCTCAGTCCTGTAGGCAGCTCATTTTTACAGTTCCTTCAACTCAGGGATGACAGCACAAGGGGACAGGGATGGGGACAGGATGGATGTGAACATCTTCAGTTGGCTTTCCTGCCAAAGCTGGCAAAGCAACATCCCTACATTTCAGCTCTGTTAGAAGCTCTCTCTACCCTTCACAGGCTCCCATCACTTTGCTGGCAGATCCTACATTGCTTGAAGGATTTACTCCATTTTACTTTAGGGATTAAATGGTTCACATAGTTTGACATTTATTCTGTCATGGCATATGTGGGACTATCATTAACATTAAAAGGAATGACACATCCATCCAGCGGAGAATAATCTGCTTAATGACTAAATAGGAAAGCTGTGTACATTAAATGGCAGTCAGCTTCATGATGTAGTTTTCCCTAAGATAAAATTGAGACTCATTTCAAAACAGGAAATGAATTTTCCCTCTTTTTCTTCATTGGGTGCCATAAATACAAACCTGCCCCTTGACAACCTATAGAAGTCTCCACTATGATGTATTTATAGGACCAGATGTGCTATGGATGCCTTACTGTAAAATCATCAGTCTGTTTTTTTACTGATGGCCTTTGAAGTGACAGATAGTGTGGGATAACATTTGTCTCAGCTCACACTCTGTGCCAACCCATGAACAACTTTTACAGGCTGAACTTAAGTGTTTGAAGTTTTCTCTTCTGGAAAGCAGGAGACAAAGCAATTTGAAAGAAGGCTGAAAAAAATTAGGTGGACAATAAGTACTTGATTTGTAGAGGTATAAGTTACCACCATGTATTTAGTTGTTCTCAAGAAGGGAGTAAAATCTGGATTAATTTAGTGAGAAAATTAGACAAATTGTACTTAAGCCCATGCTATTCTTTCAATAACTAAAGTTCTGGCTACAGATTTGCATAAACAAGGATAGAAATTCTTTGTTATGTGTTTTAATGTATGAAATGGAAGTAGAGCTAGAAAAAATGAGAACTAGGGAAGAGTCACTGAGGAGCCAACAGCAGCAAGACTTGGGACTACCACTTGAACTTCTGTCTTCTCGTTACACATTCAGCTCTTCAGTAGATGTAAAGCAGTTACTGATACTCATATTTAGGGTGCATTTACCACTGCGCTGCCCACGCAGGTTCTGAAGAGTGTGAGCAATAGGCAGCCTCTGTATGCACAGCAGCAGCTGCAGCATGAGCAGGATGCAGCACCTGGATGGCATGCACACTTCTGGAGGAGGTCTGGCTCAAGTGAGACTTTATTCTGCATTTGCACATTCATTTCTCTCCAGCCCTGTTCTCTCAGTTGTGTCAGTGAGACTATTTGCCAGGACACACAATGAAGAGACTGAAGGCTTGACTTGTGTTGAAAAAAACCTCCATACAGATGAAGTTATTTCTAACCCAGGCTGGTTCACCTTTTGGCCCCAAATCAGGAGACAATGGAGTAACAAGTGGGGATTCTTAAGGGGTGAGGAATAGCAAGACAAGAAGCTACAGCTGAAAGCAATGTGAGTCAAATGACTGTCTGAGATGGTGGTGTGTCACTTCTTGTGTAGGTGCTTCACAGCTGTTTGGTTGTGCAGCACAATGTTCATCCCAATCCTCAAGTGCTGGTTGAAGTTACACCTAAACCACGAGTGTTCAAGTACTTGAATGCACCACTCTGTTAATTAATGACTATTAAAATATCATCAGAAGTGGAAGAACAGAACTTTCTGAAGGTCCTTTCACTCATCTCAAGGTTATAAAAATACCTGAAGAAATCAGGACAAAGTACGTTTCCTTCTCTACAAATTCCCACATCACCCTCTCCTTCATTCCCACTGGATAAGCACTTCTCCTACTGCTGGACACTGAGCAGCTCTCAGCTGCTAAAAACCAATTCAACCAGGCCAGATGTATGGGACCTACACCTGAGTTAGAATGACCTTCTCAGCCCCAGCGTCTTCCCTGAAAACAGGGGAAGGTCTGAGGTGGAGTGGAACAAAATTGAACTTCCCTGGCTCCCCTCCCAGCCCATCTGCAAACCTGGGGGTTGGCTCAGGCTTCTTCCCAGCTAAGTTCTGGTTAACTGGAAATGTACCAGGCTGGTACTAAAGTACCAAGCAACATGCTTACTACAGGAAAACCAGAAGCCAAAGGAATATCATCCTTGATATTTTCTTTAAACAACAGTTTCCAGTATAAACCATGTATGCTACAGCTGTGTGTGCTACAGTCTGGTAATTAACAGCTTGTTCATGTCTGGGGTGAATAATAAAATATATTGTGTCCTGTCTTCTCCTCTTCCTCCCCCCATCCCAAATAAGTAGGTTCTGTGAGTGCTTTTCAGGGCTGCCACTGGCTCTGAACATGAGCTATCCTCAGTGGAAGGGACATTGAAAGGGGATAAGCAACAACCCCAAGTGAGTACCTTAGTCCCCTCTCTGGCCCCTTCCCTCCATCTGTCTTTGCAGCCTCTGATACTCCATGGGGAAAGAAGCTGCAGCATAATTTCCTCCCTCTTTCCCCCCATCCTCACTGACCCTGGGAGAGCAAGAAGGGAAGCTGTAGCCAGGGTGGTCCCATCCAACCTCACAGCAGCTGCAGCAGCTGCAGCCCTTCACCCTACGGGGCAAAGCTGCTGGATGCTGCAGTGTGAAACAGGGGGAATGGAGAAATTTGTGCCTTGCAACATTTTGTATCAATATACAAGCTGTGTCTTAGTTGTTTCCCTGCAAATACAATCTCAAAAGCTACAGTCATCATCACTTTTGAAATAAAATATACTTTTCTGTCTGGCGTCAGGATGAGAAAGCTCAGCCACAAAGCAAATGCTCCATAGAGCTTCAGACTTAGAAGTGATTGTTCTGAACATAAGCAACAGGCAGCATTCATTAAAAACCTTAGCACTGGAGCAGGGTTAAGCTGAGAAACTTAATATTCTGCTGCTTTACAAGTACTAACCTGGCACAAATTCATCTTGGCTTCTGCAGCTGCCCAGTATGATTTTAAGAGATGAAGAGGGAAAATCTAATGAGGAAGGAATGGAGTTTGGGCTAGTAGATGCACTGGATACAGAGGAGTGTCACAGATACTGCTTCTTGTTCCCAGAGGAGAAGGAGCTCAGATGGCTTTGGGCAGTTTGCAATTGCGAAGGATCATATTTTATTTTTTGCTTGTGGCCAAGTCAGCTGCTCTATTAAAAAATGACCATGGTCAAAATCAGCACTGGACACGGCTACGATATGGGAGTAAAAACCATGCTGTAGTACATCTGCTCCCCTGGCACACAGCCCAGCATGTGAACCAGAAGTGTTGGGGAAGAGGAGGAGAGAGAAGAAGGAGCTACAGCCCCCAGTGTCTTTTGTGTTCTGGCAGCAAGTGTCCCTAGGGCACAATCTTCCTGTTTTGGGTGTGTTTGTGCATCCCTGTACAGGATATTCTTAGACATATATTAGACATTTTCCTGAATAGGAGCAATGTCAAGTGCAGATTCACAAGCTTTTGTCCTGATCTCTAACTGGGACCCACGAAAGGACAGGGCATAAGATGCTTGAGGGAGCCTGTGGGGGGATGCAATTACCAGGCTTGCCAGCCTGGGCAGGCCTACAGGGAGGCAGCCAGGTGCGACTGGGAGGTCAGTCTGGGAGCTTCCCTGAGGATGCCCTGGGGTTGGCAGCCAGAGCAGCAGGGCCCTATTATTCTTTTGAGTAACAGTCTGTGTTTGCTGCAGAGAAGCAGATCCCTCTGTGCCGCCTCATCCTGCTCACCCTACCCAGCTGCTGGAGACTGCAGCAAAGGGAGTCCCAAAGGCAATGGTTTGGGGTCAGAAACCTCCTGACCCCCATCTGCCTCTTGCTAGAGCTCTTCAGGCTCTCACACATGCTGTCAGTTCCCAGGGGATGATAATTGTAGGATGGGGTCTTGCAGTATAAGTGCTTGGGGAACTATTTCTTTGTCTGGATTTCTCTGCTGCCACCACAGAGGCTGATCTCTGCCTGGGAGCCCTGTGTGCAGTCACTGTGTCAATATTTAATCATGGTAATTAGTAACAGGCTGGGTGGCTCAGGAATTCACAGCTCAGCATTTACTTCATTCACCTCACCCATCTTTTGGGCACGTAAGGGATGTGTCTGTGGCAGAGAGAAGCAGAGGCTTATGGAAATGCAGCTGCCCCATTTTTGAAATTTTTTTGGTAAATGTTTTATTTATAGGCTTTTACAAATCCTTTTGCTCTGGTGGCACATGATGCTGTGAAAGTAGGAAGAGAGGAACTTGGTTCCAGGTCAAAAGAAATTATTTTTGTATCTTACCCATGGACAGCTGCCCTTTGCTACCAGTGTTTTAAGGCTTTTAACAACCACAGACTGGTGGCAGAACAGCAAGCTGCCTCTTTCCTCTGAAAACTGGGTTAAAACAAGACCCTGCATGCCTCAGCAAGCTCTATCCTTTCACTGTAGCAGAGTAGAACATATATCCAGTTATATCAATCAGTGCCCTGCACCTCTCCCAAAGGCATCAGCTACCACGAGTGGGTCCTCTCTGTTTCAAGGCATGAGGCTCAGCCAGAAGAGTGGGGCTAACTGCTCCTGAAATCTTTAGGAATTTCTGTTCAGGAGTTACAAATTAAACTCTCTTGGAGACATCATAAATGAGATCTGAGACTTCCTGCTTTGAAGAGCCCTTCCAACACAGCAGAAGGACTCTCACCTGTGATGTACATGAGCCATGGCTCCAGGATATACCCATTCTTCATCTGTGAAAGTTCAAGTTAATAGCTGTAGGAAAATTAATTAATAGGTGTAATAAAATCAAAACCAAATGCAAAGAGTTGCAAGGGGAGCAGGGAATAAAATGGCAGCTAAAACTTAACATTGATAAATGTTTCTGTGACTCTTTTTCTTATAAAAGAGAAAATTCAGAGGGGAGATGCTAAAGGTCTGTGAAGTCATAAGTGATGTGACTGTGGAGAACAGGAAAAAGGTTTTAACTTTCTCCTCCAATACAAGAGGATGAGAAAATTAAATAAAACTAGCAGAAAGCAAGTTCAATTAAGTTCTTTACCAAAATGTACTCAAGTGCTGGAATGTGTTACTTAACACAGGATGTGGATGTCCAAAATCTCACTCAATTAGTACTTACGGAAGAACATGTATGGAGGGGACCCGAAATAGCTGTAGAAACCTTCCTCCCCTTTTCTTTTCAGCCTAATTTCTTTCTAGCCTAATAAGAGGAGAAGTGGCATGTAGACATCAGAATGGGAGCTGCATTGAGTCCTGAACAAGAGAGACCTGTCAGAAAGGGAAACAAAATTCAATTTCATATGAGAAAACACACATCTCCATCACATACTGAAACTTCTGGTGTTAGCACTTACTGCACAACAGAAGACAAATCACAGGTCAGTGTCTCCTCCTCATCCATCCTTATCCTCTCATATCCTCATCAGAGCACTGATCACACCACATCAGATGTCTAGGATATATGACTGATAGGAGATGAAGGTTTGAGGTGGCCCCATCACTCACAAGTCTCAGCACTCTGCAGAAATATGGATCAGTGGGCCAAGTACTGATAGCAGTGCTCCAAGACATGGGATAAGCTGTGCTCCTGCTTTTCTAAGAGTGCAAATAATACAGAATATTGTAAATACAGAGTGATTAGCCTCTGTCCTGCTGCTGGCCTGTGAGACCACAAACTGGGAGAAGGTCTACGACACTGTGGCATAGCAAAGGGGGCAGCAAGGCAGGGACTATCCATCAGGGGCCAGTGTGAAGGGGCTCAGCAATTTGTCTCTCTTTCCCTAAACAGCTGTACTGAGCTGTCATCTCTGTGATGCCTGGTGAGATCCACCTACCACCGTATCAGCTGTCCACTGCCTCACACAATGCAGGAGATCTCAAGATGTCATTATCACCTTTCTCTGATGCCTGTGTGCACATGCCAGTGTGTATGCATTAACTACAGTCATGTGAACACCTATGCATGTATTTTTATAGAGATATAAACAGTGATTTTGGGTCTGTTGCTTTCCAGGCAGATGAGGATTTGGAACCCTTTCCTTCCCAGAGGAGTCAATTAGCTAGTCTGTTTTAATAAGGGCAGTATCCTGTTCTGCCAGTGATCAGTGAGGATGACTGCCACAACAGCCAAGGGGTGCAGCCAGCGAGCATTTGGCTTAATCACTTCTTGACAGGACCTGGTCTCTGTGGAACATTCATAAATAATTATGCTGGGGCCATGGGAGCTGGCTCATTGCTGCAGACCCACAACAACACAGACAACAAAACCCCAACCAAATCCTGAATCTTTTCTAATTATTGCTGTGAGGCTTCCTACTAAACCGAGTTCAGAACAGAGTTTCTTGCTGCTGCTGCAGGGGAGAGGGTGTGGCACTAGCATCCCTGGGGGCTCATGAGTGACAAGCAGAGGGAGGGGGGAATATCTGGAGCCGAGATCAGCGTGGATGGCAGGAGGTGAGTGAATAGGGAGCTTCACTCGGAGGGTGACAGCTGCGAGGCCCTCTGTCCCCTTTGCTCCTGACAGCAGTGCCTCCTGGAGCTTTTGTTTCTCTGCAGCCTTGTGCCGCTCTTCACCCGAGTACGCCTTCCTTCCAGGCATGGATGCTGCGCACATGGCATCGAGCATTGTCAGTGCCTGGCAAACAATAGGGCATCAAGGAAAAACAAAAAGGTGGCTTTCTTCAAACACAGACTTCCTCATTTCCAAGCAATATAGCTTTCAATGAGAACATCTTACCTAACTGGACCACTCCAAATAGCCAGGAAATATGCTCTGTGCTGGCAATGATTAGAAAAAAAAGCTGCCTTCTCAATGCAAATGAAAATTGGTAACAAGAGAGCATAATATGCTCAGAGCTTTGCAGGTTCTGTGTTCTCACTCCCCACCCTTGCTTGCATCAGTCATCCTTGCTGTGCTCTGACCCTGCATTGATGCTGTCACCTCGCTGTGCTGTGACCTCTCTGAATGCAGCACTGTACCCCCATTGCTGTCAGAGATGGGAGAGAGGGAGGGGGCTGTGCTCAGCACAGACGAGCCACAGTGCTGTGAAGACTGTGAGCGAGCCTGGCACACCCTTACAGCACCGAGCATTCGCTTTGCTGGCTGGTTTCACTTCTGAACCCTGCTCTGGCACGGCAGAATAACCCTCATGGAGGACTCCAGGTGTGTATCTGAATTTGATATTGAATGGCCTTCACCACCTCATGGACCTCTTTAAGGTTGTGAGTGCTTTGGTTTGTCTGGACCAAACAGAGAAAACTCCAAGATGGGCTGGAATGCAGGAGAGTGGTTTAGGAACTGGCTGCAACTCTGATGAGGGCTTCCCTGTGAACCCTTGACACTTGCTTTCCCACATCCTGTTCTTTCCCTGCTTTTCACACAGTTCTCTAAAACCAACCTCCTCTTGCCTTTTCCCACGCCTGCCTCTGATCTGGAGGGCACTGCTCGAGCCATTTTACTTCTGTAGCTCTTGGTGTTCCTAGCCACCAGAAGCTCTGCAGAAAGACCTCAGGGTGACAGTTTCCAATTTAACATGCATGGATGATAACACACTGTGGTGAAAATGTGTGGGAGACACTTGATTCCCTTGGGTAAGTGTTATCCATAAGACACTGGGAGCACCACAGCTCTGCTGGCGACCTGTATTTGGCATCTACCAGCACACCAAAACTAAAGCACTTGATGTATTTCAGTATTCAAAGGAAAGCAATGACCCAGGGGAGTAGGAGTGTCTAAATAACACTACCAATAAGAAAGGACTGTACAAATGGGTAGTGCTCAGTAAGACCAAAAAGGAAAACAGAAGATTTAGAATGAGGACTGCAGCCCTCAAACATGCTGTTGCTGATGGGCAGGGAATGGTCTTTCCACCACAGGCAGGACAAAGAAAATTGAACTTAAGTTTCAGCAAGGGACACTTAGACCAGAGAATTAAGTTTCCTAACTCTGGGCATTGTGAGACACTGGGGTGTTATTCACTCTGTGTCGCTAAAGGTTTCTAAGAGCAGATTTAAAAAAACTCTTGTCAAAAATCTAGTTTGCATCTAATTGATTCTACCATGGAGCAGAAGGGTAGACTAGGTGCATACTAAAGGCCTGAAGCAGTCCTGTTTCCTGAGGCACTTTTAGATATGCTAATGATCTAAAGATTTCCTGAGAGCTAAGTATTTGTTTTTGATACCAGGCATAGCTGGTATATTTGGCATGGTCTTAATCATGGTCTGGCTAAAAAGAGAAGCTTCCTTTTCAGTCAGCTAGCAATGTTCCAAGCAAAATGGATGCTGTGCAAAATGGATTTCTGTATTAAAAATGCTATTCATGGCATGCATTTTAAAAGCAGCATATTCTTCAGTTTTCCAGCCAGCCACCTTCTAAACAGGGAGCACATGAAATCCTTGGGTCACACATTTATGAAACCTGTGCCCCCATGGGCTCCTTAAGTTACCTAGGATCTGTGATTAACGACAAGAAGCAGCCAGGATTAGAAGTTCTTACACATCCAAGTAATGTGTCAAGTCAGAGGGGTTGGGAATCCCCATCACAGGCTGGAGCAAGCACAAGGGACACTACAGTCTGGAGACTTCTAGTTACTGTCCAGTACGGTACGGAACTTTCCAGAAGAGCATGAGCTAGCCTGGCTTGGCTTACTGTGCTCAGCAAAATCACACAGGTTCAGATAGGGCAACATACCAAAATCCACTGCTAAACTGACACCCATGGAAAAATTGAGAACAAAAAGACAGAAGAACAAAGAGAAGTAAGTACACATGGGGCACTGCAAAGCCAGCCACTGGCTGCCAGCCCTCTCCCTTCATGTGTGGATCCTGCAGGAATGCAAGGCAGAGAAGTGTGCACAACCATAGAAGAAATTACCTCCCATTCTGGTGATGCAGAATGAAGAAAACTCTATCTCCCAACCCATGTGGGGAGTAGGATGGTGCTAAGCTCTGCCTTAAGTCTTCTTTTGTTGGGAAAGTCCTGGCAGGATGGATCATGAATTCTGTGGCAACCCGATTTAAATATGAAAACATACAGAGTATGTATGAAAATTAATGCACAGTTCAGAGCCCTGTGTGCTGGGCTGGGACTTGCTTCTGACAAGCTTACACTAAGAAGCAACTGACTTTGAAAATGAGTTCATTGGACCAAGAAAGTGAGGCAAAAATTTTCAGTCTGACAGCCATTTCAGGCCAATTTCAATTCTTTGACACTATTCTAAAAATTCCATTTTTCATCTGCTATTGTTGTGGTTTTCCCCAAAACAGTGCACAACCTTAAATTCCCCAGGCCTTGGGGATTTTTGAAGAATATGGATAAACTCATTAGCAAGAGAAAAATGATCACTGAATGAATTAATTTGCATAAACATTTAAATGTCTGCTTGCAGACATTTCTTCCACTAAAAGGAGTAGAACAGTTTCCTTTCGAAGTTACTGCCTGAAACTGTCTTGTGCTTTGGAGAACAATTTGCTGACATTCACACTGAGTTTTCTTCATGTGACAATGGTTAGTTTGAAAATAACTGAGATAAAACTTCACAAATATCTTGTTCCCAGTCACACTGTCTCCTGAGCTTGTCTCTTGCTGAAAGCTTTTGCTTCTTGGTCTCAGTTTTGACATCCCAGTTTTTCAGCAAGGTAAGGAGATGTTGGCAATTTTCAAGCATGGAAGTAAGGTAAGTGTAAGCCTTTGGTAAAGGGAAGGAGACAGATGCATTAGCTACCTGCCAGAATGGAAATTTACCAGGGGTGTGTCTGTCTGACCCAGCTCAGGTTGTTTTGTGCCACAGATGTGCAATGTCTGCCTTGGCACTCAAGGCTGGCATGCATTGTGCAAAGGATGGAAATAATAGAAAAGATGACAGCAGTCTTAGATCTCTTTGTCTTCTGGGAGCCCTGGCTGCTACAGCAGATGAGCCCTTCTCTCTTGATGATGCTGGGATGAGTCCCTGTGAACAACTCCAGGTTCACTGGTGCTCCTACAGTGTGGTACCCACCCACCACCACAGGCTCACCAGTCACTGACAGCAATCTGGCCCAGCATGTGGATTGAGCTTTGAGGAGTCCCTTGGACAACATGCTCTAATGCCCTTATTAATAAAATTATAGTTCTTGAATAGGTGCATGTGGTATTTCCAGTGGATAAGACATATACTCATCCCCACTGAATACACAAACATTGATTAATAACACCCTGCTATGTGTGCATTGGTTATCCTGTTGATGAGATACACCATGGTTAAGCAGCAAAAGCACAGCATCCTTGACACTGAGACGTGTATCTGGATGGATAGTCATGGGCTGGTGAGCAGTCACAAGCTGCTCAGCATACATGGGAAAGCAGCAAACCTGCAGATTACACCTTGTACAATAACCATAACCCTTATACAACCATTTCAAATGGGTCCCACACAGGACATGCAGAAACAGCTAAGCAAGCAGTTGGTTCTCCATATGAAAATAAAGAAAGCTGAGGAAAAATAAAAATACAACAACAGCACTCATAAAGCTCCACACGCTCAAGGGCACTGGGATCAGGCAGCTCTGCTGAAGCGAAAGGCCTTTCATGCTACTTCATGTGTGCGTGCAAACTGCACCCTCGTGAATTGCTGACTTGTCCTTTAGGAGTGAGTTAGATAAATGAGATTCCAATATCAGAGCTAATGCTCCTTTGAAGTGTCGCTTTGCCTTTGTGCACTTCTGTCTCTGCATTATCAAAATGTCTTCCATGAAGTTTTATTATCACTGATAATGTAGAACTAAGAGGCAAAATTTTCTATTCAAGGATTGAGTAGTTAAAAAAAACAATACTTCCCTGGATACTGGAAAATCAAATAGAAGACTCCAGGGCAGAAGGGCTAATTAAAAAAAAAAAAAGCCTACTTTACTATGAAAACCCTTGAGGGAAGATAAAAGCTGAAGGGAGGTGCATGCTTGAATAATGAAGCCTTAATGAGTTTGAGTCCATGTCTAATACAAAGCATTGATTTTGGCTGCTTGATGAAGTTACCTATTTGATTAGAAAAATTTAATTTAAATGGACAGTGCCCACTAAGTTCACTCTGTTGGAGAAGTCTCTATTGCTGTCATAAGTAACTACTTATTTTTTTTTTTAAAAGAAAAGAGATAGAAGTGAAAAAATCTTATGGGCAATCATTTTTTTTTTTCATACAGCTGGCAGAATTAGTTGTAGGTCTTAGTTTCTCTCTTTGCTGTGTCCACTCTTTGTGTTCTTTGGTCTCTTAGTAGTCACTTGTCGGGAGTAGAAGGTGGCTGTAGAAATGTAATTTAAAAGATAACAGCAACATGTGACAGTAAAACATCAATAAAAATACAGTTGCCTGGATGGCTATCAGCTGCCTATATAGAAGCCAGGGACAGGAGGTATTTCTATGATATTTACACTTTACTTGAAACTGGGCTATTTCCAGTTTGAGAGGCCCACTTAACTAGGTATAACTGTGTAGTAAATGGGAAGAGCAGAGAGCCATCTGAGCCCAATGCAGACGTTTCAAAGAGGGCAGATAACTCATGCCTACAAGTACCTACTTCATTGATGATAAAGGCCAGCTCAGATGGAGACTTGTGATGTCAGATGAGATGACTCTCACCTTGACTTGGGACAGTACTGATGCAAAACCTGAAGTTAGACAAAGAACAAGAGACACAGACTGCTCAGCACCCGTTTATGTTACCCTAACTGGGGACTGGATGAGAAATCTTGTGTCTGATTGCTTTCTCACCTCAATGTATATGAGCTAGAGAAGAAAGTCACTGTCCACTCAGATCTCTCCTACTATGCTTCTACCTTACAGGAATGACTGCCTGGATCAGTTTAGTAGAGGCAAGTTATGGGTTAAACCGTGTGGCTCAGATTATGCCATTGTTGATATGCATAACAATTGGTGGCTGTAGTGGTTAATTTTAGTCTGAGCATCTGCAAGAACCATGCCAGCATTCACACAGTATATGGTTTAGGAGCACAGATGTCAAGGGTTTCCAGAATTAATACAGGACAAATACAGTTGTTCCCTTTTTCAACCCCCCTGTCTTCAGTCATCAGGCCTTGTCCTCCTCAGGCTGTGACAAACAGTGACAGTGGTCACTGGTTTATCCACAGCAACTGAGATCATGCAAGGGTCACTGAAGAGATCATCCAGAAACTCCTGTTTGTTGGTGACTGTAACACCATCACATGCTTAGGAGGCAACCTCTGTAGCATCACCCAGGAGTTCAACCTAATCTTAAATATCAAGAAAGTCCATCTTCCCCCAGGGTCACAGTCTCCCTGAGGGGCCAGCTAAATAGCAGTTGTCAAGTTTATCAATTGTGGCACCATCCCTTCAAATCAGTAGTAAATGCTGCATTCCAGAAGCAAACCTGTCATTTAGTCATCTACAAAGTTGTCTTTGGAATGGATGAAGGATTCAGGACTCAGCCAAAATGACTGCATGTCTGACGCATGTTATTTCTGCTCTCCTCCCTGGATGGATATTTTGGGCTCTGTAGAGCTGACGAACTCAGCTCTCTCAAATGCTGCCCATACTGGGTTCTAGGTATGTTTTGCATGGACATGTTATTGACACTGAGACTCTGTCTCAAGCATCTTAAGTTCTTGTGCCCATCTTGTAGCTCTGCACATTCCTTAGAGATTGGTGTGTTTTCACAATAACTTTGTGACTCCACAAAGGGTTGATGCACATTGGCTAAAATTAGCTACAACACATCTAGGAAATGGGCAATAGAACACCATCCATTAATCATAGTAATAATTGTAATACTTCCTCTAGTTTCTGAAATAAAACCTGTTGAACCATACAGGGAAATTCTGCTGTTAGGGCTCACCAGCATTACAAATCTGAAATTTGCTGCAAGTGTTGTCTCGCACAAACATGTTGCTTTGTCAAAAGCAGAACAAATAGATATTTGTAGTTCTTACAGAATTTTTGTCCTATTTTCCCATATTTGCCTCCAGTGATGCCCTCCACAGCACTCTGCTGTGCTTCTGCCCAGGTCATCTGATAAAGTAACAAGGTCTATGATGCTGTCCCTTCTGAGTACATGCACTGAAGGAAACTAGGATTACAGAGAGCTGATCTCTGAATTGCTGTTTATCCATATAGTTTGCAATTTCACCACTTGTGGAAGAAGGGCAGGACAAAAGGAAGGGTCAACACATGCGGTTTTGCACTACTGCAGAATCTGATATGGTACAAAACAGCACTGCAGACACAAAGGTTTTGCCTCAGAGACTGAGGAGGAAAGGAGTTGTGTGCCAAATTGTCCTTTTTGATATCAATGACAAGTGTTTTGAAATCCTCTAATTTAGAACTATTTTAACATTCTTCTTTTCTCTCTCAGGCTTGTTGGTGATGTTCAGTGTTGAAACCAATTCTCAGTTTGCTCCATACCTGGCAACTACTGAGTTCTACCTGCATGCCAGCAATTGCACCTGCTATGGGCCAAAGGGTTTAGAGATCCAACTTGCCTACATTGTTCTAGTTCTACCCATTTTTATGAGCACTCAGAGATTTTTTAGATTGTTTTTCTTGACTATGCAAGTTCCCAAATAGAATATTATCACTTATATCCAGCAAGTCTCTCATTAATTCGAGTTCTGCCCTCTAACAAAAAAAACCCATAAAATGACTCCTAAGGGAGGAGGTTGCTTCTGAGTCACTGACAGAACAGCTTGTTCCCTGTTCTCATGGGCTTCCCAGCATATATGGCCTTTATTACCCCCTCTTTCTGGTTTTATGAGTCCTTGCTTGGATTACAATCAGCTGCCAGAGTCCTGCAAGGTGGCAAGAAATGAACAGGAACATCTGGGTATTTCTCTTAGAGCTGCCAATCACTGCTACTGCTGAGTAAAAGACCTGAATGGCGCTCATTCACGCTGCCAAGTAGCACTGAACATGAGTTTGGGGTATCTTTCAGCAAAGAATCGTTAAATTGTGGATCTGTCCTTATTTTTGTATTTTGGAGGCTTTTGGTCTGAAGTGATTAGGCATTGGAGTGTGCATGTTATAACACGGCACGATAACTAGCCATTGAATGACCTAGCTAATGAGGAAAGATGATCTCAGTCTGTTTATGAGAAGCAAAATGCTTCCTGCAGTGTCCAGATGGCAAAACAACTTGGTGTGTGGTAGCATTTCACTTCCACATGACTGGGTGAAATCCTGTGTGAGAAACAACCATGTTGAGCCTTAGTCCTGGAAATCCTCACACGTGCTACGCTCTCACCATACAGGCAGTGCCTTTTGAATCAAGAACAGAACTTGGGCCTCAGCTTTAAATGCAGTAGCCAGGCTTGGGATTGCCTACAAAGGCAAGTTACATCCAAAAGCTTCCTGCTGCTGGAATATGAGGACCACAGTGGGCCACTGCTGCTGTGGTGTGAGTTGCCGTTCTCTTGTGACAGTGATGAGTATCTCTAATGAACATCAGAGTTGCTCCCCATCTTAGATGAAGGCAAGAGCATGCCTGACTGGATGTGTTAGCATCACTGCTCACTTTCTGGCGAGCAGGACATTAACTGATCGTGACACGGGGAACAGCGAGATTGTGTTTGTAGTTTCTGCTTGTTTGTTTTATTGTTTAAGTTAAGAGAACTGTAATGAGATAAAGTACCCTCTAGAAAAAGCTAATTGGATTTGAATAGCTTAATTAATGGAGACAGTCACCTACACAACCCCCTTTTTTTACCCATGTAATGGGGATCTGCAGTCTGCAAGGAGTAAAAATCAGCGCAGTTTGTGATACAGTACTCGGGTATTGGTTAACAACAATATTATTAATGGATGCTGAGGAACTGGAAATAGTTTTTCTGCTCAGGTAGGATAGTTGTATGTTCCAATGTCATGAGCCATACAACAAAATATTCACCACCAAAAACTGGAGAATTTTATATTCTGGGGGTTTTTTTTGTTTTTTTCTTTACCAAAAAATACAACCCAGTTATAAATGAGAATTAAAATATGACAAAATGATGTGCAACCAGCACATCATGGTTGAAGTGCTGGTTGAAGGTCTTCATTTGAAATGAAAGTATTTCTCATTTAACCTGAAGAAATTTTCTTATGATTACTGTTTATATTGATTAAGCTGATGAACTTGCAGTTGTAGCTTTCTTGGCCGCAATTTAACAACAGTGAAAAGAGAACATTTGTGTCACATTCCTGCTGCCTGTTGGAGCAGGTAAAAGATATAATCCAGGTATGGTGGTAGAGCTATGGTTGTTCTCTAAACTGTCACCTCCCATAGTCTTCAGGGATCACCTGAACCAGGCAATGCTTAGATGATAGCGAATTTGATAAGTCTTTCTCAGAGTAAATGGGAGATTTACAGAGAAGGAGCAGAATTTCTTCTCCCTCAGACTCCACAGGAAAGAGTTATCAGAAAAGAAAGAGCCTTGCTTTAGGCAGTTGGGAGGGAGGGGAGAACTATGATGGGATGTGACACACAAAAGACCACTGGCTTTGGAGGGACTTCAGAAATGCTGGGAGAAATATGTTAAATACGCAATAATGGAAGCTACAGACTGTTTGAAATTTCCTTTCAGCCTGCCTAAAGTATGCCCTGCCAGACTGGTACTGTGATGGACCAAGGGACAGAGTTAAGGTTGTAACACTGACAATTCTAGTGTTCAGTCATGGTGCTCCATACCATTTTCTCAATGTTAGGTGGGATGTTTCCATGAAATACTGCTCTTCTGTTGTTTCCTTAGGGTTTTCCTTTAGAGTAGAACCACGCTCTTAGCAGAAGTTCAATGTACCCAAGACTTTACCTTCTGAAGTCCCTGCTAGAACTTGAAGAAAGAGTCAAACTGTTGAGTCAACTGGAATGTTCCTACCTCCTGAGGTGTCTCTGACTATGTCCATGATCAGGGAGGGCTTCCCAGAGACTATTGTTTTGGCACTTACATACTGCTGATTGTAGTGCTGACAGACACTGGCTCTCTCACCTGTGATGAAATCAGGCATCTTAATTGTCCTGCAGGATTTAGAGTTTTTAAGTGCTCAGTGCCTATAACTTCTGTGGAGGTCTCTTTGGAGATTAGATTTACAGTGAAGATCAGTATCAGGTCTCCTTTTGAGTGCAAAGTACAAAAAACTAACTATCTTCCCATTGTTTTCCCTTTGATTAAGAGACAAAGGAACCCATGGCTGAACTTCTGCCACTTTTCAAATGTCCTTTTGGCTACTCTGCTAAACTGCACAGAATACTGTGATTTTATTTGCTTCCTCTTGGTTTTTTTTCTTTCTTTTTTTTTTTTTTTTTCAGTCATAGTGGCCTAATAGTGAGAGGAAATATTTGAGCCCTGTTTTTCAGCAGATTTCTGGACATTCTAACAAATACTTCATGAAAAGTCATATTGATACAGTGAGGTGTAATCAAGTGGTCTTAATGTCACTCTAATATTTCATATTTCTGCAAGTTTGTTGAAAGTGTATCCTTCTGCAAACAAGCTCAGAATCCCTTTAACTGATGTTACAATTTTTTGAGTCAATTGGCACAGCTTCTAACACACATGAAATCTAAGCTTGGCTCCTACTTCTCCTTTTCATTTTTTTCAAATCTCCTTATTTGTTTTCACCACCACATTTAATGCATTGGTCCTGAATATCCTTAATAGAGTAAATACATTAAAGGTCTTGTGCTCTTGAAGCATCCTGTCACAAAGAGGTTTTCCTTGGAATATAACTGACACCTTCAAATTTTTCTTCTTTACACCAATAAATATTCTAATGAGATCATTTGTGCCGAGAGCATTTTCTGTCCTCCAGTGTTAATCCCCTTGCAGGTCTCCTCAGGCCTTAGCAGTGATCAGGCTCATCATTGTTGATAATCAGTCACAGCTCCCCTGAACAAACATGGGCCCTGAGGGTACTCAGTCCATAAACCAATGCCAGGCTAATGAGGCAGCATGAGCAGGGCTTTTTTTCTTTGATTGAACTTTGGGAATGCAAATTCCCTTCTCACCCTCCTTAAGAAATTTGGTTTTTGACAGATATGGCAGAGAAACTCTGGAGAGACACAGCTCTCTTTAAGTACTTTTACTTTATCATGAACATTTGCCTACAAGAATGTCCAGGTTTTGTGCTGCAAAGTGTGGTCTTAAAAATGGACAGTCCATGTTGGGAAACCCAATTGCACTGTAGACAGAAAAAGGGATTTCAGACATAAGTGGAGCATGAAGGGGCCAACCATCTGACCAGGAATTATACAGAAAGTTCCCAGCAGATGTCCATTTCCCAGAGTTAACAGAGAACCTAGGGAAATAGAAGATAATGTAGCTAAGCTTGAAGCCCTGTTGTCTTAGATGGCTGAAGAAATTAAAAATAGAGTTTTTCCCACAGCTTCACTCCAAGTACCTAACCCAGGAGGAACAGAACCCAATTTTTTCTTCATGCAGGGCCTTATGTCTGGTAAACAAATTTATACATCTTATTTTGCAAACATACAGTCACAGAGATGAACAAAGCCCAGAGGTGACAAAATATGTAAATTAAACTCTTCCTCAGCAGCCACCAACTCTACTGCTTTTCAAATGAAAAGCATAAAAGTATATACTTGACTATGTTTATGTACAAGAAGAGGTTCTATATCTGCAAAATGTCTATTTACAAACAGCCAACTCTTTTTCTGAGAACTCATATAAGGAAACTATTAAAAGTAAATTAATAATTCAGAGATCTCATTTGTATGAATCCACTTCATAAAATATGTGTATGTGTGAAATGGAAGTCAACTGACCATAAAACAAAGCAAAAAGACATGAGCTCACTGTGGAAGAAAAGCTATTCTTAGTCAAATTTTTAAAAAATGCATTCTATTCAAGGTTTTCAAGTATATCATGCTCTATTAAATTATAAGAGTGAAAACAGGTTCTGATTTAAGAAGAGATAGTCAAGCAAGATGCAACGTGTCAGAAAAAATCATGAGCTGGCTGCTGATGCTCTGCTTGTCTTCAATTTGTTGGAGCTGACCAAACAGGGAAGATGATCACAGCCAGGAGAATCTCAACCCTCAAGAGTCCAATCCCACATCTCTTACATACAGCAGCAATATTTCCCCCTTGTGTAATCAATAGAGCAGTTATTTAAGAATTCACAGGAAGTAAATCCCCCAAAGTACAATTTTAGTCACTGGGGCAGGAGGAGACAGCTATCTTTGGAAATTAGGCTATAAAGATTAAACTCACAAATAATGTAGGCATGGATAGGGTACCTCTCAGCGGCAAATGAAGCCTGGGGGTCATGCAACTAAATATGTATCACAAATCTGGCTCCAAGTGCTGGTAACACTCACTCCTGTCTAACCATGTTCTAGCAGAAAAGGTGAACCCAGTTACCTCCAAGGAGCTTGACTTGTCCCTGAGACACTCATGAGTTCTCTTGTGGCACAGCAACTTCTTCTAGTCCAAGTCCCACACAGCTCTTTTCATGTCATAATTGCCAAAATCTGATATACAGGCAGCTTGAGAGAAGGCAAAGAAATGTATGTTTAAATAAAAAATGAAAACTATTTTGGGGTTAAAATGCTATCTCTGACACAAGGTTTGACAGCCCATGTCATTTGAAGGAGAGAAAGGAAAGACAGATTTTGACTTCTGTAATCCAAAATGGCCAACCTTAGGCTTCTTTCAACGTCATTGGAGAAAGGCAATGCCCAAAAATGGGGGCTGCAACACCAAATGAGGGGTTACAGTGACCAAGTTGGGTGCAATCTGTGGTGATCAAGTTTAAAGTGCTAACAAAATCTTATCATGTAGGAGAACATTCATTTTACCCGAATTTAGTCTTCTAGGTACCAAGAATATACACAAACATTGACACAGTTTATTTCTATAGCCTGGAGACCTGTTCATCACCGGGGTCAGTTAAGACATCCTAAAAAAGGAGTGTAAGCTTGGTGGGCTGAAAGGCTTTTGGAAGATACCTATCATCGACCACTGAGTAAGTAGAGGATGCCAACCTTTTCCCCCTTAGTCTCAGGACTGATTTTCATTCAGAAGACTACCTTTCTGACTAAGATTCCAGCCTGTACCACAAGATAAATGCACATGTAGAGAATACAGAGAAAAGAGAGTACATTGCAAGAGTCTGCCTTGCCTGGAGCTTTTCAAAATCACTTGAACCACGGTTTGTTCTCAAACTTCCCAGTTTTGATGAGGTCCCCAGGTACCTCTGGAGTGAGAAAGGAGAGCTGCACAGCCTGTTCTAGTCTATTCTTCTCTACAGGCTCTGAAAAAGGACTTCAGAAAGTCCTTTTAGTGACAGAAAAGTGACCTATTGAAACCCAGATGCCTTCTGTCCTTCTCTCAAGGTTCCTTCTGGTGCAGCAGGCACAGGCAGGTGGCAGGAGGTTCCAGGTACAGCTTGCTATCACAGGCTCTTCTTCTGTATTCTCTTTGAGGTTAATGACTGCTTGTGCCCACAAGCTGAACTGCTTTAGCCATTCCAGCACAGATGGGCATAGCTACCATGAAGAGAACATTTAGAACACACGTCTATACTGCCCTAAAAAGTATGGAAAAAATACCTAAAATTGCTTTCAAAGTTATTCCTGTGTCTCTTTTCACTGCCAAGTCAGAGAAACAATTCATTGGTTCACTACTGACAGTCACAAGAAGTGACTTTTCATTGGAAAATAGATGCTCCTGGTGACTTCTGAGGGTGTTGCAGAAAAATGTTAGAAAAGTAACAGGTCCTTAATATTTGTGTTCTTATGGTTATAATCATGGTGAGGAGGACCAGAGAGAGGCCCTAACTATGCCAAAAAAACTCAGCAACTGTGCCACATTTTTCATAAATTAGAACATCTTGTATCTAGAGAGGAGTTGAACAATGGACTCATTAAGCTTCAATTCATAATGCTTTGCTCCTGTACCACAGTGCTCAGGAATGGAACAGTTCTGGAAAAGTCAGCCAGAAGAACCAGAACGTGGTTCCAAAGTACTCCTATTTACCACAACATCTATATCTGGTAGTAAATCCAAAGGCAACAGGAAAAATGGGAAAATAAGGAAAGGAACTGAGCATTTAACTTGATAAACATCTCAGGAGGCTTGCCTGAGATTGTTTGATGAATACATGGGCTGCTTGGCAGTGTACTTATGTCAACCCTTGCTTTTCTTCTAGGCTTTTCCTCTTAACCCATAATATGACAAGGTCATATTTATCTGGTGTTGCCCACACAGTTAAAGGTCATTTGATGATGGGTAAAAGATAGAGAGAAAATCTGAATAAATGTCATTTACAATCTGAGGGAGGGAATAAGAAGAGTGGCTCATTTTGAGAACAGTGAGCTTTCTGAGCCAAGGAGGTCTGATGTAGCTGATCTTTGCTCCAGAATTTTGTCTGTGGTGGGTTCTGACTTGCAGAGGGCTAGGAAAATAAGCTGAAGGGAAAAACAAATCAGGTGGCTTTCCTCTCTTGTATTCATTCTGCCAAAGGAAAATATAAGCAAAACCTGCAAAAACTCTCAGGAGATTTGTTTCCCTTTGAATTGCTCTGTGCTTAGCACTGGTGTTTTTCTGCAAGTTGTATGTTGCATATGACTAGGTCATTTCATCACAAGCATGTGTTTTACATGCCATAAAATAAAATTTTTAGCTCCCTTGAAGTTCTTTCTTGTCAAAAGCTTTGCTTTTGTTTTAAAATTGCTCAAGTGTTTTGAATGCAGAGTGCCCTGTGTCTGACTTCACTACTCCATCAGACATCGAGAGGGCAGATCAAGGGACATAATGGGGCAACAGATTGGCCAGCATGTGTGCAGGTTTGTAATTGCCTGTTCCTGGCTCCTCTGGAAACAATGGAGGAGCAGAAGCAGCTGGTCTGCAGAGGAGATGAGGCGTGACATCTCCCTGGGAGCGCTGCCTGCCCAAGCACCCCTGGCCCTGCCAGTCCTGGTGAGGCCAGGCCAGCTCAGAGGGCAGCTTTGAGGCTCTACTCTGTTCCTGTCTGGCTACCATTTGTTACCATTGCCCAGCATGGGCATCTTGCTCCAATCTGCTGCACTTCTCCATGGGCTGGTTCTCACAGGAGCAGCAAGGATGCTCATAGGGTTGGGTGCTGGACAGCCTTGGAAAATAAATTTGGGCCTTAGTGTGTTACAAGAGGAAAACAAACAGCATAGAAAGTACCAAAGTGTGGCTTAAACAAAAGAGCTTGCTAAAGACTCGTCTTTCTCTATGTCCCCAGCTGGACTTGCTGAGTTCATCGATTTTAATGGAGTTATTCCATTCTACCTAGCTGAGATTACAGCCCATTAGATGATGTATTCTGGTGAGTGGCACAGTTTATTTTCTCATTTGTTGGTTCTGCCATCTGGCAAAGCTTTCTTATATCCTTCTCCATTCACTATCCTCTGAAAATGTATTTTGTGTTCTCTATAGACTGTCACTTTTCCCTTGCCAAATATTGGCTTCATGACTGAACACTTCTAATTCCTTTTGAAATCACTTCACAACATCACTTTTTTCCCCCTGACAATACCATCAAGTGTCTATTATGAGATGTTGGATTGTGTTGCCAGGTGCACTATGAGTTAAAAGAATACAGCTCCAGCTTGGCAAACATTTGTGCAGCTTCACAGCTTTAATGGGTCCTGGTGACTATAAATAATAAAGGGAAACTAAATAATGCACTACTTCCTCTAAGTCACATGTAGGTTGGCTCCATTTTGGAATTCACCTCCTGAGAGAAGAAGGTCTGCCTTCCATTTTAGGGCAGACAGGGATCATCCTGTGATGGCACAGGATCATCCTGTACTGGATGAAAAGTTATGGATGTCACATACACCAGAATGACACATTTAAACTGAAAACTCTTTGTGATTGAAAACATGTTCTCCCAAAAAGGCTTGTGCTCACGTACTGAATTTTCTTGCAAATATTCCCACATCTAATTTCCTTTGACTGAATATCTGCAAGAGGTTGCTCTAAGTATGAAAAAGTGTTGCTGAGCTCTTCTCTCTTTGAGACACACCTGAAGAAATGCAACCACAGGTACTGGTTGGTACCTGTCACCCTAGCAAACAGGAAAGGTGGGAATCAGAAGCATCAGAGTGAAGCCTCGCAATCCTGTTCTGCCCAAAGAGTTAAGGCACAGAACAGGGGGTTACTTTGAGCCTTCAGTCCTCATTCAAGTGGGAAGTGCTCAGCAATTCTTGGGTGATGCTCAGAATGTTTCAAGGCCAGGTATTTTTATTTTTTTTTTAAGATATTATGTATGGGTTGAACCACTTAGAATGGATAAACAACAATTTTAAAATAAAATGTGAATATTCAGGATAGGTGACCTCTAAGAGCAAATAAAGCAGAACTTTTTCTGCCCTGGAAGGTGTCGTTTGGTTGAGTCTGTGTTTGTAAAATGATTAAAGAGAATGAGATATATTTTAAAAGACCAGGAGCAGCAAGAACCAAACACAAGAGAAAACATTTAAACACAAAGGTAGGGTGGCAGAAGGACCATACAGAGAGAGAGGGAGAGAGAGCTCTTCTGCATTTCACTGCTGCTTCTTTCACACTTGCAAATACACCACTGAGCGGTGAACTGAATGAAGTAAAAGCAAGGATGGAATGCAAAAAGGAAAAGCTGTGATTCCCTAATAACTGATTGGCAAGTTGGTGTAGTGGATCAGTGATCCACTTACTTACTACTTATAACCTCTTTTCACTTCTGCTCCTTCCAGATTCAGACATGTACTTGTTAGTCTACCTTTCTTACTTCTTTCTTTGTTTTATCATGTTAATGAAAAGCTGAATTTCAGTTTCTTTCAGTTGTTTTTACCAAGAGGAAATCACACCTAAGGATTTCTATCATATTTTGCTCCTTTTCTTTTAAGTGCTAAACCTTTTATTAGGTGAAATAGAAAAAGAAATTTGCATTTTGGCAAAAATAAGCATTGACTGGTGCTGTGCCTGATCCTATTTCATATTTTGCCTCCATCTGATTGTAGCATCTTGTAATTAGAAGACCTATGGAACTTGCAATCGATTATTCTGGTGTATATGGAGTTCATATCCAAACAGTCAGAAATAGGCATCCCATAAACATAAATCAAATAAATCTGTAGAACAGGAGAAATTTGTCTTAACCAGATATCCAGAGCTGTCTGAGTCCTCTCCTATAGTCCAAGTGTGATGCATAGCAAACAGCTTGGAGGAAGAGTAGCAATCAATACATCAGAGTCAAGAAATGGAAAACAGGACTATAAATTTAAGCATTCCTAATGCCACAATGCTTCTGAAGCAAGTTTGACAGGCCTCTTGTACTGTTATGGATGAAGCAAAATCATGCCCAAGATTTGCAAAATCCCCACTTGAATCTGCAGCTCTGTCAAAGTCTAAGCTGATCAAGGCTTCTGTTACCTCTTGACTACCTGCCCCTCTGCCTGACAATACTGCTGACTGGATTTTCACCTCTGCCTCACACTGGCAAAACCCATATCTAAAGCTGCAGTGAGTCAGAGAGCTAAACTGGAAGGAAATGCTTCTTTTCCCCTCTGCACACCTCCTGAAATGATTTGCTCGTTTCTCCCCCTTAACTGGCTCTCTGTGTGA